>NC_086327.1:13540754-13738254 GCF_036172605.1 Pelobates fuscus
AAAGCATTCATTTGCTTCTTGTTTGAATCTGGGCACCTGCTGATATCTACTAACTAGATGGTTAATCAACTTACAGCCATGATTTAGTAACAGTGATGTATCCTGTGAGTGTAAAAGTGTTACTGTAAATGTTTAGCAGTGATATAAATGTGTTATAACGGAACATATTAAACGTGTTAGTGACCAGACTGCCTGTCCCATAGGTTGTATATTGGTCAACGTTAAATCCAAGAAAAAGAAAAGCGTCCAGGAACTCCAAAGCTCAGCACGGCAATTTTTTTGGAAATAAGTACTCTACAATGGGTCTTTGTCAAGCTTTGTCTTTGTAAAAAAATGTTTTTGTTGGTCTATATGTTAGTAAAAATTCTTCTTCAAGTGTCTTTTAAAAAATATAAGTAGGGGCTGGACGCCATCCTGGAAGGTCGAGGCAGATTAAGCTCCAGAGTAAATGCGACTTAAAAGTGTTCTAAAGGGGGTAAATACCCTGATAAAGATGCCCACACTGACAAACTCATCCTGCATCGTTGGAGCAACTTTTTTTTTTTTTATATATATTTGTTATTTTTTGTTATTGTCTGTTTCATGAGCAGTAAATATGCATTGCATAACATTGTGGCAGATCAAGTAATTCACAAATTCACATGGTATATATCAAATGTAGTTACATGTCCTAGACAATGCTCAGCTCAGTTTTACAAATTAAACATTAAACATAAAATTTCAATTAAGTATTAAACTTCATAACTTCATATTCCCCCGAGTGAAATTAAATCTACATGGTCTCATAGCTGTGACAAACACAAGAACATAGACAGTTAACTTTAGGCTGTATTCTAAGATGTCCCTCATGGTGGAATTGTGCCTTTCAGAAACTGTTTCCATGGTTGCCAAATATCCAGCCCTTTAAATGCTGGAGCCGCCTGAGCGCTCTGTAAAGAGCCCCAGGCGGCTGCTGCTGTTTCTCCCTTCCCCTCCCCTGTAGCGTGGCCGAGCTGCTCTCCGGTCCACGGTGCCCGACCGGAGTGATAGGAAGGTGCACACTGAGTGTGCACTTCCTTTCAGTCCGGCCAGTTACAGGAAACAGGAACTCCTGTTCCGCGCTGAGTTTCTGTTTCCTGTAACCGGCCGGACTGAAAGGAAGTGCACACTCAGTGTGCACCTTCCTATCACTCCGGCCGGGCACCACGGACCGGAGAGGAGCTCGGCCACGCTACAGGGGAAGGGACGGGGTAAGAAGAAGGGGGAGGGGGATAGAAGAAGGGGGGGTAGGAAGAAGGAAGGGGGGAGTAGGAAGAAGGGAGGGGGGAGTAAGAAGAGGGGAGGGGAATAAGAAGAAGGGAGGTGGGGAATAAGAAGAGGGCAGGGAGGGGAATAAGAAGAGGGGAGGGAGGGGAATAAAAAGAGGGGAGGGGGAAGTAAGAATAGAGGAGGGGAATAAGAAGAGGGGAGGGAGGGGAATAAGAAGAGGGGATGGGGGTAAGAAGAGGGGGGAATAAGAAGAGGGGGGAATAAGAAGAGGGGAGGGGAATAAGAAGAGGGGAGGGGGGATAAGAAGAGGGGGGAGTAAGAAGAGGGGAGGGGAAAAAGAAGAGGGGAGGTAGGGGAATAAGAAGAGGGGAGGGGGGAATAAGAAGAGTGGGGGAGTAAGAAGAAGGGGGAGTAAGAAGAGGGGAGGGGGGAACAAGAAGAGGGGGGAGTAAGAAAAAGGGGATGGGGGAGTAAGAAGGAGGAGAGATAAGAAAAAGAGGGTGGTAAGAAGAAGAAGGGGTGAGTAAGAAAAAGATGGGGGAGTAAGAAGAAGAAGAGGAGGGAGTAAGAAGAAGAAGGGGGGAGTAAGAATAGGGGGGAGTAAGAAGGAGGGTATATAAGAAAAAGAGGGGGGTAAGAAGATGAAGGGGGTAGTAAGAAAAACAGTGGGGAGTAAGAAGAAGAAGAGTGGGGAGTAAGAAGAAGAAGGGGGTAAGAAGAAGAGGGGGTAAGAAGAAAAAGGGGGAGTAAGAAGAAAAAGGGGGAGTAAGAAGAAGAGGGGTAAGTAAGAGGAAGAAGGGGGAGTAAGAAGAAGAGGGGGAGTAAGAAGAAGAAGGGGAGTAAGAAGAAGAAGGGGGAGTAAGAAGAAGAAGGGGGTAAGAAGAAGAAGGGGGTGTAAGAAGAAGAAGGGGTAAGAAAAAGAAGTGGGGGTAAGAAGAAGAAGAGGGGGTAAGAAGAAGAAGGGGGGAGTAAGAAGAAGTACAAGGGTTAAAAAGAAGAAGGAGGAGTAAGAAGAAGAAGGGGGGTAAAAAGAAGGGGGTAAGAAGAACAGGTTGGGGAGTAAGAAGAACAAGGGGGAAGTAAGAAGAACACAGGGAGGAGGGGGTGAGGAGAACACACAGAGGGAGGAGTGAGAAGAACACAGGGAGGGTGGAGGGGGATGAGAAGAGCACAGGGAGGGTGGCAGGGCCGGTGCAAGAATTTTTAGGTACACAGGCGGAGATGCATTTTGCCGCCCCATCACTCCCTTGATGTATACCAGTGGTAGTCAACCTTTTTCTAACTACCGCCCACTATAATGCATCTTTTTGGTTGAAAAAATTTCCTTACCGCCCACCAGTTTTCGCGCAAGTGCGGAATATTTTTTTCGAAAGAAGGGTGTTTTAAAAAAAAAATAAATGTACGTACATTTATCTTTTTATTTGCAATTAATGCATGTTTATAATCTTTTTAACTTTATAAAAAGTTTAATGAGAAAACAATAAAGTAAATTTAAATTACCTTTACTAGTGATTAATGAGATCCTTGAGGTTGTAAGGAACAAACGAAGGTCTCCTCTTTCGGTGATATTCAGACGACTTCTCTGTTTGCGCATAATATGATTTCTCATCTGTGCGTCAGCTCCCCTCTTCTCCCTCCTGAATTCCCCTCCCCACCTTTTTTTCCCCTTTTTTTAACCTTCCTTATAGCAATGCCCAGTAGAAAGGTTGAGCTAGGTATCCCACTATAACAGACTGGCACACATACATACACACATACAGACATACAGACACACATACAGACATACAGGCACACACACACACAAAGACATACATACAAAGACACATACACATACAGACAGACACAAGAAACAGACACACACACATACACACATATATACAGACAGACACACACACGACACATACATACACACATATATACAGACAGACCGTCACACACACGACACATACAAAGACATACATACAAAGATACACACACACACACACACACGACATACATACAAAGACACACACACACAAGACATACATACAAAGACACACACACAAGACATACATACAAAGACACACACAAGACATGCATACAAAGACACACACACATATATACAGACATACACATACAGACACAAACAAGACATACATACAAAGACAAGACACACATGTATACAGACATACACACACAAGACACATACATAAGACACACATACAGACACACACACAAGACATACATACAAAGACAAGACACACATATATACAGACATACACACACACATAAGACACACATACAGACACACACAAGACATACATACAAAGACAAGACACATGTATACATACACACACAAGACACATACATAAGACACACACAAGACATACATACAGACACACACAAGACATACATACAAAGACACATACACAAACAAACACACATTATATTTAAGTCACCCTCCTGTTTCCTACCTTTAAGGTGCAGGAGGGTGACTTTCCCTGGGGTCCAGTGGTGGCTCAGGTGCATGGGAGTCAGAGTTCCCACTCTGACTCCCTCCTCCTCCTTCCTCCCGCGCGGCTCTCTGTATGCTGGGAGGAGTGACCGGGGAATCACTTCCTCCCAGCAGATTTGATGTCATCACAGGGGGCCCGGTCGCGCTGTTAAAGCGCCCAGCGCTGACCGGGCCCCCTCACAATCCACATCCATCGGGTGGCCCTGACAGCATGGGCCACCCGATGGACCCCTCCATATGCGGCCCCGGCGGTTTGCCGCCGGGGCCGCAAGTGGTGATGGCGGTACCCAGTCACAGCGGTACCGCCGGCTCGCACCCACCCGCCTGCCCAATTTATTAAAAAAAAATTGAAAATCCCTACCGCCCACCTGGAATCCTGAAACGCCCACTAGTGGGCGGTAGGGACCAGGTTGACGACCCATGATGTATACAGAGGTGCCACTTACAAACGCAAATATTATTGCTTTGGACTGGGTTTTCCTCATTTACCTTGACCCTGGGCATTAAAATTCACAGTATTATGTGTTGTGGATGAGTTAATTCCAGAGATCCACAGCAAAAAAAAAATAAATTATTTTTTGAGTGTATCACAAATCGTTAATGTGCATAGTAGATTATTACAGAGCTCCACACCTATAAAATGTATGTGCATTTTGTATAGCACTATCACAGAGCTCCGCTATAATAAACCTCATAATAATGTGATGTCCTGTGTTTGGTTTGTGATATGTTTCATGTGCATGTGTTGGCTGTGTGTAGTGGGTGCTCAATGCATATAATAATAAAAAAGATGTTTTACCTCTACTCCTGTTTACATTTTTTTTGTATGGAGGGAGCTAAATTCCCTGGTGGCCAGGTGGTAAAACACATGTCCTGTACTTATGACTGGTGCACTGCAGACCCCTCCTTCTAGTCTGGTGCTTGTTATGAGTCAAAGTTCAGGCTAGGAATCCCAGTGTGAGTGCATTGACTCTATAACTGAGCACCAAAACCATGAGACAGTAATTATAATAGTCTGCACCAGGCACAGTCCACCTACGGCTCACAAGGAATTACATTTTTATTTATTAAATTGTTGATCTTGTAATATATTGAAAAAAAAATGTAAACAAAGGGAACAAAATGCTAGAGAGACGGGGCATTACAATGACACAAGGGAGATAGAGTAACAAAGGGTTGGGGGACAGATAGTAACAGGGAATTATGTGGCAAAGTGATACAGGGCTAGGGGTGTAGAGTGACAAGTGATAGCAGGGTTGGGGATTAGGGGGACAGAGTGACAGGGCTAGGCAAACAAGGGATTAGGGAGACAGAGTGACACAGGACTAGGGGGCAGGGTATTAGGGGGACAGATTAGCACAGGGCTATGAGGGCAGGGGATCAGGGGGACACAGGGCTAGGGGGACAAAGTGATACATGTCTAGGGAAGCAGTGTATTAGGAGGACAGAGTGACACAGGGTTTATATGGCAGGAGATTAGGGGAAAGAGTGACAGAGGGCTAGGGGGACAGTGACCCATGGCTAGGAAGCAGGGGGACACTGACACAGAGCTACGGCGCAGGGGATTAGGGAGGCAAAGTGACATAGTAATAGGGGGCAGTGATTAGGGGAACAGAGTGACACAGGGCTATGGGCAGGGGATTAGGGGGACAGTGACACAGAGCTAGGGGATTAGGGGAACAGTGACCCATGGCTAGGGGGCAGGGAGACAGTGACACAGGGCTAGGGGGGCAGGGAATTAGAGCTACAATGACACAGGGCTAGGGTTACAGAGTGACACAGGGCTACGGGGGGCATGGGATTATGGGGGCAGAGTGACATAGTAATAGGGGGCAGGGATTAGGGGACAGAGTGACATAGTAATTGGAGGCAGGGATTAGGGGGACATAGTGACACAGGGCTAGGGGGCAGGGGGACAGAGTGACACAGGGTTAGGGGATTAGTGGGCCAGTGATACAGGTCTAGGGGGCTGGGGGATATGGTGACAAAGGGCTAGAGTGCAGATGTTTAGTGGGGCAGTTACACAGACCTAGGGGGCAAGAGGACACAGTGACACAGGGCTAGGGGGGAGGGGGACATAGTTACACAGGCCTAGGGGGCAGGGGGACATAGTGGTACAGGGCAGTGACACAGGCCTAGGGGGACAGTGACAAAGGGCAGTGACACAGGCCTAGGGGGCAGGGGGCATAGTGACACAGGACTGGGGGGAGGCAGAGTGACACAGGGCAGGGGATTAGTGAGGCTGTGACACATGCCTAGGGGGCAGGGGGACATAGTGACACAGGCCTAGGGGGGCAGAGTGATACAGGGCTAGGGGGACAGAGTGACAGGCCTAGGTGGCAGGGGATTAGTGGGCCAGTGACACAGGCCTAGGGGGCAGGGGATTAGTGGGCAAGAGACACAGGCCTAGGGGGTAAGGGGACATAGTGACACAGGCCTAGGGGGTAAGGGGACATAGTGACACAGGGCTAGGGGGACAGAGTGATACAGGGCTAGGGGGAGGGACAGTGACACAGGCCTAGGGGGAGGGACAGTGACACGGGCCTAGGGGGCAGGGGATTAGTGGGAAGTGACACAGGCCTAGGGGGACAGTGACACAGGCCTAGGGGGCAGGGGATTAGTGGGGCAGTGCCTAGGGGGCAGGGGGACATAGTGACACAGGGCTAGGGGGAACAGAGTGATACACGCCTAGGGGGACAGTGACACAGGCCTAGGGGGACAGTGACACAGGCCTAGGGGGACAGTGACACAGGCCTAGGGGGACAGTGACACAGGCCTAGGGGGACAGTGACACAGGCCTAGGGGGCAGGGGATTAGTGGGGCAGTGCCTAGGGGGCCATAGTAAATCAGGGCTAGGGGGGCAGTGACACAGGCCTAGGGGGCAGGGGATTAGTGGGGCCGTGCCCAGGGGGGCATAGTGACACAGGGCTAGGGGGGGGGGCATAGTGACACAGGGCTAGGGGGGGGGGGCAGAGTGACACAGGGCAGGGGATTAGTGGGGCTGTGACACAGTGCTAATGGGATTAGGGGTACAGTGAGACAGGGCTAGGGGGAGTAGATTAGGGGTACAGTGACACAGGGCTCGGGGTGATGGGATTATTGGGACAGACTGAAACAGGGCTAAGAACAAAGTGACACACAGCTAGAGGGATGGGGTAATGAGGGGGTTATTTTAAACATCTGACATGCCGCTCTCCTTACCTGCTCACTGGTGATGCTGCCGGGCCCATCAATAACTCTGTGTGTGTCCTGTCGAGGTGCAGCAGTGACTGTCAAGGCAGGGGAAGCTGCACACTGGGCCTGAGCTCAGTTCAGCTGAGACCGCCGGGGAGTTGGAATGCAGGGAGGAGGAAGCCCCGCCCATCAGACTCCTCTGACATATCAGAGCAGCACTGGGAACCGGGCAGCAAATCAGGAGCAGGAAATATTTTTAATATGCGAGTCACAGGCAAAGGGCCCAGGATTCGGATTTTTGCGCCCCCCCCTCGTGTTGCGCCCTAAGGCGGCCGCCTGTACCGCCTTATGGACGCGCCGGCCCTGGAGGGTGGGTGAGTGTGAGAAGAGACCGCTAGGGGAGGGTGGGGGAGAGGAGAGACCACTAAGGTGCAGGGGAGAGCTCTACGGGACAGAAGGGACAGCTCTATAGGACAGGGGGCAAGACAGGGAGCTCTTTCACACTACGCGCACACACACACACAATACATCCCTATACATACACAGAAACACACAATGCATCCCTATACATACACAGAAACACACAGATAAAAACACAATGCATCCATTACACACACACACACCATGCAACCCTTACACACACAAAGACAATACATCCTTTGCACACATACACAGAAACAGACAATGCAAACCCGTACACACACATGCAAACACACACACACTTCTTTTCTTACATACACATAGAAACACAATGCATCTCTTACACTCAATGCACACACATACAGACACACACCTTGCATCCCTTATGCATACAAACACAGATTCACACAATGCATCCCTTACACACAACCAGAAACACATAATACATCCCTTATACACAAATACACACTGCTTCCAGTACACACAAACACACTGCATCACCTGCACAAACTGGTATCCCTATACACTACATACCATAAGCACACATATTAGATCCTCTACAATAACACATAACACATCCCCTACACACTCCACTCCCTGTGAGAAAACTCATGGGTGGGTGGAACTTATGAGTGGGCCTTATGGGCATACTCACCGTCAGGCCCTGGGGCCCAGACCTTGAGCTGTGTAAGGGGCCCCCAAAAAATTGAGCTGTTTCCAATTCTCCCAGGACATTGAATTTTGTGACCACAGTTGCAAACAGCCTCCAGAGATCCTGTTCTACACCAGACCAGTGGAGCCAAACTGCAGCCCATCATCATCCTCATCTGGTTGTAAGTAGGCAATCTAGTATATTATTAGTGACACTAATCTATAATTTACCTCACATTAAAGGGACACTATAGCTTAATGAAGTGGTTCTGGTGTCTATAGCTGGTCCCTGCAGGCTTTTTAATGTAAACACACACTGTGTGCAGCACTGGCGTTAGTTCATATGGCAGATCATATGGGTGGGGCATTGTGATGTCACATGGGGGGCGGCAAATTTTTATTTTGTCTAGGGCGGCAAAAATCCTTGCACCGGCTCTGATCCTGGGCAGGTGCACCAGTCTACTGGTGACCCACAGGAGGGGAGTGCACTGAATGTCAGAGCCGTGAAGGAGCGGGTATGGCAAAGAGCTACTGATTAGCATAACATCAATATCCGTTATAAAACCAGGAAAAGGTGGGCATGGATGGTGAACTGAGTTGGTGGTGCAATGGGAATCCCAGTCCCAAGTGCTCCTATCATAACTGGGGCTACTACTGCTTTCACTTTCCACATCTTTTTAAGCTCCTCTTTCACTCCTTGGTATATGTCTAACTTCTCATGTTCCTTCTTCTTGATGTTCGTGTCACTGTGTATTCCACCACCACTGCATTATTCTGTTCCTTGTCTACTACCAAAATGTCAAGTTGGTTGACCAGTACTCGCATGTCTGTCTGGATATGAAAGTCATACAGGACCTTAGCCCTGTCATTCTCAACAACCCTTTCTGGTAACTCTCATCTTCTGGTAACTCCAAGCCCATATTCTTTGCAGAGACTTTGGTACACAACTTGATTGTGCCACTCAGTGTATACTAACATCTTGCACCCAGCTACTATGTGCTGGATTGTCTCAGAGGCCTGATTGCACAGTCTGTAGCTTGGATCTCGTCTTGTCTGGTAGGTGCTGTGCTTGATTGATCTGGTGCTGAGGCCTGTTCCTGTGCTACTATGCTGAGTGCCTGTTCCTGTAAAGTGCTGTCTTTTAGTCCGGCACTTTACAACCGCTGGTACAAATTTGAAATGCGAGCCAAACCCACAATCTACCATTGGTACACCCCATGAAGAAGTTTATCTTGCCTTTATGGAACTGCCTGCTTTTCTGTTGCTGCGCCTAGCAGTTCTTCTTTGGGAGCCATCTTCATAAAATACTTGTGGATGCTTGGTGTTTCACTTAGGATTGTGGCCTTGACACTCATCAGGCCATGACCTCCTTCCTTAAAGCTGGTGTACAGTCTATGTGCTGTGTGAGTGAAAACTTTCAATTCATAGTTTCCTGGTCTTGATATCCATGGTGGCCAGCTCTTCTTGGCCTTCTTGGCCAGGTAATTACCTAAAGACTGGCAGGGCATACATTTAATGGATCTTGTTGTGCTGTGCAAGTGAGAGTGGGGGGAGCTGTCTAATCGGTTCAATCTTTTGTAAATTGTATATCCATATCTGGGTTCAAGCCCAACTTAGGTGGAACTGGTACCACCATCCTGGCCCGTTACCCCAGTCTCAGATTCAACAGTTTGCTGGTCAGAGACAGGGGTACTTTATATCCAATCCTCTCATTTTATTTCCAATCTTTAGCCTGTATCCTTATCTACTCTTCATGAGGATCTGGCTAACGGGGATGAGGCCTATGCAGAAAGAACAGCATTGGAGATATAGCATCACCTTGGTATATGCCACATTTGATGTTCACGTGTGTTATTGTCCCCAAATTGACTACTAGATTTATTTTCTACTTGCCGGTCAAGTTCTTGATGAAGGCTCTTATTGTCTTGTTGATCTTTTGCAGAGCCAAGCATTCAAGTATTCCTCTAAAACGAAAGGTTTGGTGTAACCCCTGGGTTGTCCATATAAATAATATGCAATGACAAGAAGAGATACAGGAACTAATACTGTAGAATAAGTCTTAGTAGTAGTACTATCTTGTATGTTTAAAATTACTACATTCCACACTCCTAGTATATATATTTAAGAATAGAGTGGTAGAAATAATGGGGAAGGTGTGAGGGAGAAGAGAGGATAGAAAGTGGAGTGGGGTACTAGGAAAAGAAAACAAATAAATAAAAAACATGGGTGGCACAGAAGGATGAGAATGTCTCTGAAAAGGCAGTGTTTAAATTAAAATGCCTGTAGGAACATGCTATACTCACCAGAACAAATACATTAAGCTGTAGTTTTTCTGGTGACTTTGGGGTCTATCTTAACTGTTTTATATAACATATTTTGCCAGTTTAATTGCATCCTTGCCTTTTCCCTTGTTTTATTTTGCTTCTGTCTTTTATTTTCTTAATACCCAATAACAATATGGTATTAAAACATGGTTCTTATTCCTTTCTGTATCTCTTGCAGGTGAACACTCATTAGTTCGTGGATGTGCTCCAAAGAGTCTATGTCATGTTGGAAACAAAACTTTATATTGTGGTGGAAAACAGACAGAGTAAAACATACACTGTTATTCAGGAACAGCTGCAATGCCATATCAAGTGTTATCTCTCTTCACTCTTGTCGTTATTACTTTGATGTTAAGGAGGAAGAGGTTGAAAACCTTTGGGTGCATTGTTGGGTTCCAGAAACACGTGTCTTGAGCCCAAAGGAACATTTGATAACCTCTTCAATTTCAAAGTGGTTGTAAGTCAGAACACATCTCTTCTTTATAACACAAAACTGTGATATATAACATGCATGCACTTAATTATGTATTTCTTCATTGGGGTATATCTAAAACAGACTTTAAATGATTCCGATCTTTTTTTTTTTTTTTTTTTTTACTTTTGTTAGTCCTCCCCTTCTAACACCACCCAGACTTTTTGTGGCTGTCCAATCACAGACTTCCTAATGCAAGACAGGTGCTCTGGGCAATTGCTGCCTCTTGAGTTTATCTCCACTTAGCTAACCAAACCAGGAAGTAACAGGGCCTGGTGTCTGATTGACAGCCAGGGAGGTGTAACTAGGTGCCAATTTATATTCAAATCTGAACCGTTTGTAAAATTAAAAATAAATTAAAAAAATAAAGAGTACACACTCTACACACATAAAGCACCTCAGCAAGCTAAAGTGATTTAGATGTTTTAAGGGTTCCTTGTCTCTTGTCCAAATTGTTCACCTTTGCTCTACAATAATTGTTTTATAGCATCTAAGCAATCAGAGATTTTAGAACATCCACATCCTCAGATATTGCTGTTAATCATTCTAGTAGATAAGATTATGGAGAAAATATAAGTCTAGACTTTCCCTCTGAGTCTAACATTGTCTATTTTTGCTTTCCACCTTATACCATGCACGGCCTCCTCATCACCATCTGCCTTTTTTCAGCTCTTCTAGCTCCAGGTGAGTTACCTTCTAAGTCATCTAGAAATAAGGGTAGATAACTAGACAATGCCTGCGTAAATTCTTCAGATAAATCTATACAAAAATGTTTATTTCAGTTGTAACGTCGCTTTAATTTAGAGTTGAGAAACTGGCCAGTAGAGGTTTTCAGTAATAGATTGTTAATCAAAACAATACTTGATTATAAATAATTGATATAAATAATTGCTCTGGCAGCATCCAACAGTAAGTAGTAAAACCATTTAACCACTTAAGGACCAAACTTCTGGAATAAAAGGGAATCATGACATGTCACACATGTCATGTGTCCTTAAGGGGTTAAGTACGGTCAAACCAATTACCTGGGTACCACCTCGTGCCTGTGCCACATCCAGTCTTGTAGAAGAAGCCAGATATCTTTATAGAATAAAGCACAGCCAACTCTGAACCTCACTTATTGTCTAAGAGCACTCTGCAAATGCCCACATTCGTTCCTGGCCCTGATTTGCTTTATAGAGCTAACCGTATTCTCCTGCTGGATGAAGAGAATGGGGCGCCTGTTGGGACCCATGTAAGTTGTCAAATCATACTATTAATTGCTGTCTGTAGTGGTTATGGTGCTTAAAATCAAGGGGCCTCCTATATTATTCCCTGCTCCCCCACCACTCATGCCCTCCCAGGCAAAGGTGTAATTTATATGTGGTCTGTAGTCAGTGGTGTATTTAGGATTTGTGCTGCCCTAGGCAGGACGGTGCTCACACCACCCTCCCTCCCCCTCTAATTTACATTTTCCCCACCCCTTCCTGTCAAGGCCGCACTTTGACTGACAGACGCACGCTCACTGACAGACGCACACACTCACTGACAGATGCATACACTCACTGACAGACGTATACTCTCATATACACTGACAAACAATGACATACACACACACTATTACTTGGACACACACTAACAGACACACACTCTCACTGACAGATGCATGCACTCACTGACAGACATAAACGCACTCACTGACCGAAACACACGCGGGTTTGTTTATGTATGTATTAAGCAGTATGCGTGTCAATGTATTAAGCAATGTGTGTTTGTCTATGTGTTAAACAGTGTGTGTGTCTGTCTGTATAAAGCAGTGTGGATGTGTCTATGTATTAGGCAGTGTGTGTATGTATTAAGAAGTGTGTTTCTGTATGTATAAATCAGTGTGTGCGTCTGTCTTTATTAAGCAGTGTAATTGTGACTGTCTGTATTAGTCAGTCTGTGTGTCTATGTATTAAGCAGTGAGTGTGTGTATTAAGCAGTTTGTGTGTGAGGAGAATGGAGGTGGATGAAAATTGAAAATGGAGGTGGGGAGAATGGAGGTGGGCGGGCAAGCGACCATCAGTAAGAAATGGAGGCAGCGAGGGAGATGTAATCTTATTGCTCTGCTCCCTCGCATGACCTGCAGTGAAATGATGTCACTGCAGCCCCGGCATCACTAAACGGCACACAAGGGAGGAGAGCAAGAAGAGCATGAAGATGACAGCAGCCCCACTGGACCCAGTGAAAGCTGATCCACTCCAGCTCTCCCAAAGGTTGGCCCTACCTCCATGACTAAAAATATCAAGCTTGAGGATCTCAGCCAATCCAATGCTAATCTGCCTGCGTAGCAAAATGCTGCACAACTCAGCATCTCCTCATAGAGATGCATTGAATCAGTGCATCTCTATGAGGAACCTTCAGGGTCTCCATGCAGAGCATAGAGACACTGAATGTCAGTGCTGCAAATTGTACAGCACCTGCCCAAGGAAGCACCTTTAGTGGCTGTCTGAGTGACTTTTCTCTGAAAAGCAGTGGTTTCATTAAAATGCCTGCAGAAACATACTATACACACCAGCACAATTACATTGTAGCTGTAGTTGTTCTGGTGACTATAGTGTCCCTGTTATTATCACAATATAACATAATGGGGGTGGGCGTGGTTGTGGTGAGGGGGGCAGCATTTTATTCTTGGAGCCAGGCAACACAATGTCTTGGGCCAGCCTTGCGTGGAGGGTTTCTTAAAATGTGACTTTTGACTGGTTAGTTCTTCCACACACTTGCCTTGTAAAACATTTCTAAAATGTTATTTTGTTACTTTGAATCTTCTTCTCCTCAGTTATATTCTCTCTGTTCTGCTTTTTCAGTGCACTCAAAAACATGTGCTAAATGTTTTGCACCCGATCAGAACGAATGCGTTGGAGAGAAAACGTCATGTGTCACCGAAGATCAAGTTTGCATTTCAGTCTATCAAGAGATAACAACTGGTAAGCAAAACTTACCATTTTAAGTGAATTTATTATTAGTGTCCTCATTAAAGCATTAAGAATTAATCCTCACCAATCATTCATAAGAGCTTTTTACAATGACATGGCTATTTGCTAATTAATGTGAGAATTGTCAGGAATTCAAAGGGAATTTAAAATGAAAGTCCAAAAAAAATAGAATGTAATACATTCTCCCAGTCAGCTAAATGTCTACTTCAGCTATGTTGATCGAAAATTAGAAATTCCCTTTGAATTTGTTTTGAAATACAGACTCCCCCTTTAGTGATTAACTGTGAAAGCTCTGTGTTTGTGGACCATTTGTGGAAAATCTCAAGTTTGCTTTCCTTCAATGTATGTAACACTGTTTACGGTTAAAGCTTAACCAGATTATTGGGACAGAAGAAAGAGTGAAAAATGCTGCTTCATTGAGAAAGATAAAGAGTGTTCATGATTCCAATCTAGATTGAAGCTTATTATCAGTGAAAGGCTTGCCTTACAATATATTCATTGTACAATTATCTGAAATTGAAAGGTATATTAAATAAAACAGGTGAATTTGAGCAGGAGCTGTAGATGAGCATCTGTACAAATTTACCAGAAATAATGAGGAATTCAAAAATATGTAAACATTTTTCTCCTAACTGTCCACCTGCGGCACAATACATTGGGATATCTAAGCCCAGGAGCCATCAAATAACTTACAAAGTGTCATTTACAAGACGTTGTGTTATTCATCAGGTACTAAGTGTAATGTTTTCACAACACATAAATGACAAAGAAATGTCCTCCATATCCAAAACACAGAAAAAAAACCACACATACGAAACACATTAAACACACACTCTGATGTGTGGACCAAAGATGACCCCAGCTCTCGGTAGGAATAAAGAACAGGTGCACTACATATGATGGGCTACAGAAATTCATACAAAATGTAAAAAAGGATAAAGAGAAATTTAGTAAAACAAAACACATTTTAAATGGTAATGTATAAATTGCTCATAATATTCATTCACATATCTTAAAACACAAAATGAGAAGCTTCAATAATTTGACGCTATCACCAAAAATAATTTAAAATGTTGTAGATATTTGGAGTAAATAAACAAGTTAGCAAGCACACACTTGCCTGAGAAAATAAGGTGTTAAACACCAATTCATTGACTCATATATGCTTGAGCATAATGAACTGTCAGAAAGGAAAATTGTAACCTAGTAGATTATGACTAGATGTTCCTAAAAACACAGATGGAAACCTACTTACAGTGCTAGCGGGAGACCTTGATCAAAGTTAAAGGACCACTATAGTGCCAGGAAAACATACTCGTTTTCCTGGCACTATAGTGCCCTGCCCACTCCCGCCGGGCTCTGGGGGGAGGAAGGGGTTAAACTTACCTCTTTCTCCAGCGCCAGGCGGGGAGCTTTCCTCCTCCTCTCCTTCTTCCTTGTGACGTCATCGTCTGAATGCGCATGCGCGGCAGGAGCCGCACTCGCATTTAGCCAGTCGCATAGGAAAGCATTTACAATGCTTTCCTATGGACGCTTGCGTGCTCTCACTGTGATTTTCACAGTGAGAAGCACGCAAGCGCCTCTAGCGGCTGTCAATGAGACAGCCACTAGAGGTTTTGGAGGCTGGATTAATCCTCAGTATAAACATAGCAGTTTCTCTGAAACTGCTATGTTTATAAAAAAAAGGGTTAATCCTAGAGGGACCTGGCACCCAGACCACCTCATTAAGCTGAAGTGGTCTGGGTGCCTATAGTGGTCCTTTAAGTCAAAAAGAAGTTGCAATAAGAACTAGACTCGAAGCTACTTCAACATACTACAAGACAACTCAGTGATGTATCAACCACAGAGTGTCATATTGATACCTTTCACTATGATACTGAGATATTTAAAGACAGGACACTATCTTCAAACTTCAAAAGAACATTTACATTCTGAAACAATTAAAACAAATTTCCAGTAATATCTCTTTAATTTACAGAAATCATGTTCGCATTAATACATTTACCTCTCCCTATCGAATGATCAACTTTCTCAACACCATGTTCCTTATTTTGTTAAAGTCATAGTAATAGACCCAGTAGCTAATTATTGAGGGATTGAGGTTAGTCAAAGAGATAACATTTGTGTAAACTGATTTTACATTCTTATTTAAAATTGTTCCCTTTCATTATGCTTGTGTTTAGTGAGGTACACTTAATGACAAAGTCTGCACTTGTCATCGCTAGCACAAATTTTGTTTCCTAGGAACTTGTTTAGGTGTGAGGATAGACGTTTGTACAATAGACTTTTGCATTTTTGTCTGATTTCTGAAAAATTAACAATAATTTCAGTGTTCATTTACATAGTCCAACAAATATTGGTTGATAAATTAGCGAATGACCAAATCAATGATCAATACATTTCGGTTGGTTTATTTGGTCATTCATTGATAGGCAGTTGCTATTCTTGGTGGAAAAACGAATCCCCAAATTATCAATAAAGTCCGCACACTCAAACCTTATTAGTACATTCCACTGCTCAACAATCTTCTTAGAAAAGGTACATCTAAAACCTGAAAATACAAGCAAAAAATTGCAAATTATAAAAGGATGGAACCTGTGAGAAGGGAGAAGAACGACATAGAAGTGACCCAACGAAGGATCGAAATGCCCTAAACGTGTTTCACACCTGGCACGGCGCGTTTTCAACCTTATGTTTTCTTTCCCCCCTTAAAGTGTCATTGTGATTCACACCTTCATTGAGTCCCCACAGTGATTAACATGAAAATGAAATTTGTTGTTAACAAAAATTCTTAAATTTTCAGATCTAACTAAATCGATAGTTGAACTAAATTTGGGTGAAAATCTAAAATTATCTACGGAAACAAACATTTTTCTCATGCACATACAAAAAAACAAGTCCTGCGCTCAAACGCTCATCACTCCTGGGCGGCAGCAACGACCATAGTACATATCAGCCCCAATACATACAGTAAAAAATGATCTGCGCTCTCTCCTGAATCCCTATGCATATTTAAACAAATAGAGGTTATTTAGTTACTCCAATGGTCATTGAAGGGAATGTCCGCCTGCCAAGTCAAGACAAACCTCTCAGGTGGGTCCTACACTGACTATTCACCTTGCTTCCTTGAGCTTCTGGCAAAGATATCTCTAATGAGAAAGAAAGGGCTATGTTTTATATACACCCCTATATACTTATTAACCCTTAATAGGGAATACATTGGATGGGCGGCAGCATTATAACATGGCTGTGTGATACAAAAAGTGAATACAAAACAAAAAAAAAATAAGTCCTGCTCTCAAACTCTCATCACTCCTGGGCGGCAGCAACGACCACCGTTCACATCAGCCCCAATACATACATAAAAAAACAAAGAAAAAGTTACGTGAGCTCTCTCCCAAATCCCTATGCATATTTAAACGTGTCCTCCTTGTTTCCACCCAATAAGTTGTGATTTTGAAATGAGTTATAACATAAAATGTGTGTTTGTTTATGTTTCACAGCAGATTCTTCAACTCAAATTAAGTTTGCCAGAGGATGCGGTAAAAAGAGTGAATGTGATATATCTGGATCATATTCGTATCTTCATGAAAAGGTTAGAGTGAGCACTACCTGCTGTCCTACTGACGGATGCACACCTAAATTCCCTGAATGTAAGTATAAGTCTAGATCTGTATTATTCTCTGAAAAATAGTTCCACTCTAGAATTCTGTAATTATCACAGAGTACAATGTGGAACAAGAACATAGGTATGGGGCACAGGGGCGGATAAAGAACAGCCCTCTATTATAGTGGTTATGGTGCCAGATGTGCCACGGTGCCCTCCCAGAGTAAGTAGTCAAACTATTTCAGAACAGTTTGACAACTTACCTGGGGTCTATAGGGCCTGTAGAAGGGGACATGGTCAGTAGTGGGTGTGACGAACGCACCCTACTCCAAGAGTGTGCGTGACGTAGTTGTGGTGGTGAAAGGGTTAAAGTACAATATTTGTCTGCACTAGACCGTAAATAATGACAAAATCTCCCTTTTAACACCACCCACACTTAAACATAATAATATAACTATTACTATATTAACGCTGCCACCACCAAGACAATTTATAAATGGGGTACCTTGGTCCCCCAGGTAAATCAACAATAAAACCCACCAAATATTACTTAGTACAATATTTAAGGAATTACAAAAATACTAACTAGTCTCTTCAGGTAACGTGATTCTTAACCAGACAAAGGCAGAACTTAATATATTAATGTTTATTATGAGCAAAAAATGGCCACAGTGCATATAAAAATATATGATAAACAAATTATTTACACCAACAACAGATAAAAACAAAAATGATAAAATACAGAAGTCCTAATTACTCACTTAGGTTTTTCAAAGTACAACTTCTGTCCAGGCGGTCTCTGGCAAGGAAAGATGGTGACTCACTCAAAATTAGATCTTGGCCCCAAGCAAGTACACCACCACCCTTCAGGATCACAGGAGATATCCCCTGTGGATTATCACACCTTACCCAGGGGTGGAGCCAAGGCGTACCTATATTGATTCTAAGTGACCACCTCCTTTGTTCCAGAAACAACAAGCCAAATATAATCTTTTGGTTTTATCTCCTCTACTGTACTTGCCACAGAAATAATAATTGCCTCTATGAATTTGTTATTGTTTTCCCATTCCATAGACATGTTGCACGCCCCGCCCACGATCCAATAGGACAGACATCACAACTCCTGCCACACGGTTTAAGTTGTGCAACTCATGTTTAGGCTTAATTAAGAGATTGGGCTTGTCCCATTCCAAATATAATAAAAATGAGGCTTAATTATTAACCTGTGGGTAAGTATTAATGTTTCACTTGAATAAGATATTGGAACACAAGAATCTTCATGAAACTAATCCCGTTACCATATCAAAAGGATTGAACTATCCTTTACAAGGTACATGCCAAATGGATGAAGAGACATTCAGACTTTTTCCAAGTGTAGAACCTCACACCTTGCAGAGCCTTAATTACTTCCCGTCCATATAGTAAAATCATTTTCACTTCTGTCATCTGACCTCTGTGGGGGTTCCAGCTTCAAAAGATGTAACCCCTGTTGACCTCAGCAATAGCATCTCTGTAATTTGTACCATTTACTACACAAATTACATTAAAGGATAATATTTCGTAGTGTAATAATAAATTATGCACCCTTGCCATGACAGTGGGGGGTTAGGAGGTGTAGTAAAGTGTATATGTTTGGGGGATGCAGTGTATATGTGTGAGGGATGCAGTGTATGTGTGGGAGGGGTGCAGTGTATGTGTGTGAGGGGTGCAGTGTACATGTGTGAGGGATGCAAGATTTAAGGGGTCCAGTGTGTGTGGGATTGTGAGGGGTGCAGTGTATGTTTGTGAGGGATGCAGTGTATGTGTGTGAGGGGTGCAGTGTTTGTGTGTGAGGGGTGCAAGGTGTAAGGGGTACAGTGTGGGGGATTTTGAGGGATGCAGTGTATGTGTGTGAGGGATGCAGTGTATGTGTGTGAGGGGTGCAGTGTATGTGTGCGAGGGGTGCAGTGTATGTGTGTGAGGGATGCAGTGTATGTGTGTGAGGGGTGCAGTATTTGTGTGTGAGGGGTGCAAGCTGTAAGGGGTCCAGTGTGTGTGGTTGTGAGGGGTGCAGTGTGTGCGATTGTGAGAGGTGCAGTGTGTGTAGTGTGAGAGAGACTTTGTAGGCTAGTATTGGGGCTGAGTGTTGCAGGATCTGGGGAGCATATTTTTAATTGTTTTAAATATTTTTTTTAATATATTTTTAAGTATTTCCCCCCCTGTCCATGTTTTCTACCTGCTTCCAGGGAGAGGGTTCAGCATATTCCCTGGTGGTCCTGAGGTGCTCTAGGGGGTCTCAGCTTTCACCTCTGTGGCTCCGCCAGGTGAAGGCACTTCCACCACGTGGAATCTGACACACCGGGACTCTGCGGCAGACATAAATGAGAAGCCTCCTTCTGGCTGAAATAGTTTGGCGGCATATTTTCTCCGGGGCTGGGGGCAATTGCCCCCTTGCTCGCCTCCCCTCCCCCCCCGGATCCGCCACTGATCGGGCAGTGGTGTTACCTGTATTATGCATCATGCATATAAAACATTTGCCAGGAAGGTAAAATATCTATCTAGCTATCTATCCATCCATATGTTTTTTTAAAACACTTTAACTGTTATTGTAATTTTAACCATGCATCAACTACACAGGCATTGTTGTGGAATTTGTAGGCGCTATATAAATATAATATTAATAATAATAATAAAAAAAAACATAGAATGTGATGGCAGATAAGAACCATTCGGCCCATCTAGTCTGCCCAATTTTGTAAATACTTTCATTAGTCCCTTATCTTATATTTAGGATAGCCTTATGCCTATCCCACGCATGCTTAAACTCCCTCACTGTGTTAACCTCTACCACTTCAGCTGGAAGGCTATTCCATGCATCCACTACCCTCTCAGTAAAGTAATACTTCCTGATATTATTTTTAAACCTTTGCCTATGTCCTCTTGTTTTAGTTTTTTAGATATAGTCTCCTCCTTTACTATATAATGGGCACAACTGTTAAAAATAAATAAATGTGTGAGTGAAAGGAATGGTCCAAACACCACAGGGACTATTCACTAAATACCAGTTTTGACATGAATTGAAAACAGAATTGTAAAATGTATGTTACAATATAAAAACAGATTTTTGCAGAGTTTGAGAATTTTTTAAAAAAATAACTATTTTGAAATGTACTCTTTGATTCAGCACAATTTGGTGGTTATTGCATTAATGTTACATAGTTACATAGTCGCATAGCTGAAAAGAGACTTGTGTCCATCAAGTTCAGCCTTCCTCACATATGCTTTTGTTGTTGATCCAAAAGAAGCAAAAAAAAAAAAAACCCAGTCTGAAGGGCTTTTGCAACAAACTAGAAAAAAAATTCTGTCTTGACCCCAAAATAGCAGTCAGATGTCTCCTTGGATCAAGCAGCTATTAGCCCACTAATTAGAAATGATATCCCCGTATGTTATGTTTTTGCAAGTATTTATCCAATTGCTGAATTCCATATCCTTATTGCTCTTACTGTAAAACAAACTTGTCTTTGCTTTAGATGAAATCTCCTTTCTTCCAGCCTAAATGCGTGACCTCGTGTCCTATGTATAGCCCTGTTTATGAGTAAATTTTAAGATAATGGTTTGTACCGGCCCCCGAATATATTTGTATAATGTTATCATATCCCCTCTCAGGCGCCGTTTTTCCAAACTAAAGAGATTTACATTTTTTAACCTTTCTTCGTAACTAAAAATACTCCATTCCTTTTATCAATTTTGTAGCTCGTCTCTGCACTTTTTTCTAGTGCTGTGATATCCTTCTTTAGAACAGGTGCCCAAAATTGCACATCATATTCAAGGTGTGGTCTTACCAGCGATTTATAAAGAGGCAAAATTATATTTTAATCCCGAGAATTTATGCCCCTATTTATACATGACAAAACCTTACTGGCTTTAGCAGCGGCAGATTGACATTGCATATTGCTGCCTAATTTGTTGTCTATAATAATTCCCAAATCCTTCTTGTGTGTGGTTATCCCTAGTTCACTACCATTTAGGGTGTAAATTGCTTGTGCATTCTTAACCCCGACGTGCATAACTTTGCATTTCTCTATGTTAAATTTAATCTGCCATTTTAGTGCCCAGTCCCCCAATCTATTGAAATCCCTCTGTAGCAAAGTAATATCCTGTTCACGTTTTATTACTTTACAAAGATTTGTGTCATCTGCAATACATAATATATTTTCTAATATGTAATAGGAACAATAAATATGTTTTTTTCCCTTTCAGTGGCACCAGCAGGGAGTTCTCAAAAAAATGGAGTTTCCTGCCCATTTTGTGTAAGTGAAGACTCGGACTGTAGCTCTGATATAACCTGGGACTGCACTGGGAACGAAGATCGTTGCTTCCTTGCAAAACACACTACAACAGGTATACATGTTACACAGATTGCATGGGGAATTAAATCAAGCTTTGACTGATTTGACTGAAATAATCAGTATCAATATGATATATAAATCAACATATATATGACAATTTAAAACAACGTAATCAATGCAAGATAATAAACTGTGTAAAGAAATTAAATACAAAATGGACAAAGAGGGGCTACTAAAATGGAAAAATATGTAACACTTGCATTTTTAGATTACTATGTATTTGATTTTATAAACAATTCTTACATTCCACTTTCAAAAACATTCCTTCTGCTTAATCTACCCAAGAGAAAAAAAGAAACGCAGCTTTCACTAAGAACTATCCCTCTTACCCTCCTCTCTTCCAAGATAAGTTTATATCCTCACATAGACTGCAAATATTCTATAATTCTTTGGCCATCATCATAAAATTCCACTGCTACCAGGGCTGGATTTCCAATTAGGCAGAGTAGGCACCTGCCTACAGACACCTGTCCTGTAAGGGTCAATTTCTCTGCCTATTAAAAGACCCTCCCCTACCACAGTCACAGTGCAAACTTGTACTGGTACAATGTCCTTACACGTTTAAATGATTACTATAGTGTCAGGAATACATACATGCGCCAGTCAGCATCTCCTCATAGAGATTAATTGAATCAATACATATCCCCGGGGAGCATTTAGCGTCTCCATGAAGAGAGTGGAGATGTTGAACGTAGGTGCTGCACACTGCACACCACTGGACATCGGAACACCTCTAGTGGCCATCTGAATGACTACTAGGTGCTACAAGGCAGCAATGTAAACATTGCCTTTTCTCTGAAAAGACATTGTTTACCATGCTTAGTCTCCATGGACAGGTTATAGACACCCTCATGGTTGGCAGTTATTAGCGTGCAAGCGGTCAGTGCTCTGATTGGAGTATTTTTCAGCTAGGATAGTTTTAGGAGGAAAAAAAACGGGTCTAAAAGTCATTTTGTGGTAACTGCTTTGTGCCAGAAACAGCGAATTTGTGATGCAGCTTCTTCCTTGCCCCCCCCCCCCCTCCATTGCCTTACTTTCTGCTGTAACTATCCATTGTCCTCTTGTCTGCTGTAATCGCTCTCAGGAAGAGGGCATTCAGCAATGGAGGTGCTGGATGGTTAATGCAGTGCCTAATGACTGACCCTTCCGGTCAAGAGGAATCACACCCCCCAGGAATGACATGGGAACATCTCAGAGGGAGAAAGAGAATTTGCAGACCAAGAAGAATTTACTAACCATCATCCACCAGAGGTCTCCCTATTACAAATTTCAAGGTATTACAAATCATTTAAAGTATGGCTGGTAACCCAACTCAGACTTGGTTACAAGATAACACTGTCGATTTTAAACATTTACCTCAGTGTACACATTTAGTTAAAATACTAGAAAAAAAATAATATGCTTGTTAATGAAGCCTGTTTTAAAAAAAAAACATTTGCTTTTGAATCCTCACCAGATTTGGAATGATTAATATATTGATATTTTGTCATTATTACTGGCTTCAAAATTGCCAGGCAGACTGCAGCTTATCATTGTGGACTGGTTTTAAAATTAAAACCTTCTGTCCTGCCTAAAAGCTGCAGTGCCTGGCTTTCATATTGTACCAGGTGCACTGCGTCTCTGGGCCTAGAGGTTTGCGTCACACAGCCTGAGTCAACTCCTCCAGGCAATCCTGGAATTCCAGCACGTAGGGGACTATAGGGGTACCGTCCTGGTTAACATCCCCTTCCCAGTGCTCCCTTATCAAATCTAGTGGCCCCTTCACCCTTCTCCAGATAACAGTTTAAATGGGGAAAACCTTGTGGATTTCTGCGGATTCTGCTGGTGGCCGCGAACATTTAGAACATTTGTTTCAATGTTCCATTGAACCGTTCGCACAGGTCATTGGTCTGGGGATGGTAAGTGGAGCTTATGATCGGCTTAATTCTGCGGAGCCTCCAGAGTTGGTGGGTGACATCTGTTGTAAACAGGATGCCCTGATCTGAAACTATCTCCTGGGGAAATCCCATTCAGATGAAGATTTGCATCAGAGCCTTCGCAACCGCCTCGGCGTGTATGGTTTTCAACTTCACCGCCTCTGGGGACCTGGTCGCGTAGTCGACCACAGTCAACATATACTTCTTGCCAGAGGGACTAGACTTGGCTAGGGGTCCTACAGGGTCTATGGCCACCCAGCCGAATGGTTCCTCAATAATGGGGAGAGGGTGAAGCTTTGCCTTGTGGCAGTCTCCCTTCTTTTCTACTCTCTGGCAGGTATCATTTGTCCTGAGAGATCTCTGGCCAGAAAAAGTTCTGAGTCAGTTGGTATTTGGTTCTGCTGACTACTAAGTGTCCGGATGGTGGGACATCATGGGCTATCCAGAGCAACTCCTGTCTATACTTTTAGGACACTACAAGTTGTCTAGTGGGGATCGGTACCAACCCTGCCACTACCCTCTCAGACTCTCTATACAGTAACCCCTTGTCCCAGGAAAATCCCTCTCCCTCGAACCCAGCTTGACTGGAGGTGACCCGGTCTCTATACACTTAGAGTGTGGGATTGGTTGCTACCTCCCTCGCAAACTCAGCAGGGGCATCCCAGAAAAGGGTTTCTACAGGTGGGGGCATAACTCTTAACTGAGCCTCAGAGTGTGACCATGGGCCAATGATTGTCATTTTATAGAATCATTGGCCCATGGTGCAAGCCTGTTGCCGAGTGGTACCTGGGTAAATTTCCTATTGTGTGGGTTGTCAGTTGGTAAGCGGTGAACTTCTCCTCCTGCTACACGAATGGATACTGATCCTCCTGTTTGGTGCACCTTTTGGAACTAAGTGCGGCTTGAACAGGGTTAAGTTCACCCCAGTGTCTCAGAGTCCCTGGACTGTTTCCCCTCCAGGTGCTGGTGATTATCTGCAGCTGCTTGGACAGGGTCAACCTCGTGGAGAATTCCCCAGTGCTCCACAGGGAGTTTGGTTGCCAAAACAGAGGGGATGCCTCGGTGTGATAGCAGTGGGCTGCTCTGTTCACTGGAGGTAGTCTGGCCTAATTCCACTGTGCCCAGTCTCTGTTCTGGGTACATTCCCGCTTGATGTGCCCAAACGTCTGGCACTGGTGGCACTGAACTCCATTACGGTGCTGGAAGCAGAGAGGTACTGGATTCAACATACCTCAGCTTCGCAGCTGGATTGCTGGCCCAGGGGTAGATATGGCCAGTCGGGAGAGCAGTCTAGTTGGTGATCCTTGATGTTTTGATCCTGGTATTTGTCCGCCCACCTTGCTGCTTCGGTGAGGGTAGTGGGGTTACGGTCCCGAACCCACTTTTGAATTTCTGGAGCCAGTCCGTTGTAGAACTGCTTCAGTAGTATGAGCTGAAGAAGTTCCTCCATGGTTAAAGCGGCTTGATGCAGCTGGCATGTGAGTCTTATTCTGCCTTTTTTAAATCCAGGAATTGCCCGCTATATTCCTCCAGAGGCATATCTGGCTAAAATCACCTTTCACCGGGGCATAGTTGCAAATGTCTTCATCGGGTACTGAGGTATATTGAATCCAGTTCTTTTGAGAATGGAATAATTTGCCTCCATTCTCCAGTCATTCGGGAGGTTGCTATCCATCAAGTTGTGGCTCTTTTTCCGCTGCAACATCTGGATCCCACCGTGGCCAACCAGTTGTAGCAAAGCTGCAATTATGAAACTAATTATCACCGCCAAAATCCTCTTGAGCTGAAACAAAGCACACTTAGTGAATATAGCCCTTTCCCTCAGTAACGGACGACACACAGTTATGGGAGTAAACTGATTTTTATTAACCAGCCATGGTCTTTTATACACAGACCCCCAGCATGGGGTCTCCATTGTATGAACACAGTGCCCGCCCATGCGTCTCTGTGTCCAGGAGATAATTGAGTTGCTAAAAGGTAAACCAAGTATAAAATAGCATTCGGATCAATGAAGAAGTGTTTGATCGCCACCGGGGTAAAGTTTTGACTGGCCGCACATGAGGACTAAGCACAAAATAGTTCCAGCGTAATTGTGGCTTGGGCTAGTCAAATAGTGGTAGCTACTGTGGTCAAACGGAAGGGGGGCCTCCGTGGCTCTCAGGGTGCGATTATTCCTATAAGTCTGTAGTACCTTCCATCCAAATAGCGCTCTCCTGGCAGGTTGGCAAGGGGTTCATCAAATTAGGTCAAGATTATCGGGAGCCTCAAAATCACATAGCCAAATTGAGTTCTAGAGCATCTACCGCTAAGTACTGCTGAAGACTGTTAGGTATTTTCTACGGCCGAATGACTGCCAAGAAGGGGCCTTTGATAATACGCCCGTGAGAAGGGAAGGTCCGAACTGAATTATGTTACTAAGCAAATATTCACAGGGCTCATATAGATCACAAACACAATCTAATGTTTCTCAAGTGCGTAATAGAAGCATTTGTTGGGCCTTTAATAAAGTTCAGTGTGAATGGCCCAATTCATGCAAATTCAGACATGAATGTTTGAATTGTGACAGGAGCCACCCCTCTTTTGTTGTCTTAAAAGAATGTGTGCCATTGGCAGGAAACAGATTTCAAAGAACCAGGACTCCAGTGAAAATGCACAATTTGCACTCTTATTTAAATTACTACCCAATATGACAGATATTTCAGTTAATTGAAGACGGTTTGTAATTTGGTTTTAAAATTCCTGTTTGCAGCTCACCTATTCAGTTTGTTGAAAATCTTTGTTTTGTTAAATTGAATATTGATATAGTTAAAGATAAAATTAATAAAAAAAAATTAGTTAGGTAGACTTGAAGGCTCCTTTTTAGTGCCACCTTTCCATAAGTTTAGACTTTCTCCTCTTGGTTTGGTACCCAAAAAAGAGAAGAGGACTTATAATTTGTCACTTGTCATACCCAGATAATGCATCTTGAAATGATGAGGTTGATGCCTCTTTTATTTCAGTTTCATACACTACCTTTGTAGCTGCTCACAATTGGTGAGACAGTGTGGTCAAAGTGCACTTATGGCTAAGGTTGACATGGAGGCAGCATTTAAACTCTTGCCTATTCATCCAGATTGTTTTGGATCATTAGGATTCCAGTTTGAGTTAAAACATTACTTTGACAAATGTATCCCTATGGGCCGTTATGCCTCTTGTTTTCATTTTGGAAAAAAAATCCATGGAGAAATGTATGCCATCAAGGTTGTTTTACTTTTCACCATGTTGATATTGAGGACCAGTGTAATGGCTTATACGTTAAGGATGCTGTCCTTCTTTCTAATGTCGGTCTGGATCTTTTTAATAATGATTTACAAAATATGATTGCTAAGGCCGTAGTTTGGTGGGGTAGGCTGCAGCATTTGTTGAATGATGCAGCGGGTGTGGTTAAGGTCACAAGCTTATTCAAAGAGGGGTGGGGGGGGGGGGTCTAAATAATATTGGTTATTCATATGTTTAAGTTCTAGCTCTTTAGAACTATGGTGAGTCATGAGTTAAATCTCTGGGTGTTTTTTGAGACTGGAGATTTTTAGTTACAAGTTATTTTGTTTTGTAAGTGAGTTATTGTTACAATGTGTTTGTGAACTAACTACGGGAACACAGTATCCGTCTCAGTGTGTTTACTATTACAGTTATGTATATGTGGTTTCTTATATAGATTGTCTTGATTATAAAACCTGTGATGCACATTTTTAGCCAGTGTAAGACATGCAAGGGCAAATTATGTAATATAATCACTGCCTGGTTAGCACTCCCCACATTTTCCTGCCATTGATTATAACTCCTGTCATGTTAATCCACTTTCTGGGTTTGCATGTTAGGAGTTCTGTACTTCTGGCATGTTTTATCAAGGGTGTCTGCTCAGGTTTGTGTACTACAATTCCAATCTTGCTCAGGCGGTGTCAGGATGAGCATGGTAGGGTACTAGTTCACAAAAACTGTATTACAAAGGAAAAGCTAGCTCTTAATATATTTCCCTCTTGTACTCTCCCTTTTTCCTCTCCTTCCTATATCCAGCTAAACCATTTAGCTGCCTTGGAATGGTAAGGCTGAGTGGAGCTGTCTGGCATTGGTAGGGTTGAATGGAGCTGTCCGGGATTGGTAGGGCTGAATTAGTTGTCCGGGATTGGTAGGGCTGAATGGAGCTGTCCGGGATTGGTAGGGCTGAATGGAGCTGTCTGGGATTGGTAGGGCTGAATTAGTTGTCCGGAATTGGTAGGGCTGAATGGAGCTGTCCGGGATTGGTAGGGCTGAATGGAGCTGTCTGGGATTGGTAGGGCTGAATTAGTTGTCCGGAATTGGTAGGGCTGAATGGAGCTGTCCGGGATTTGTAGGGCTGAATGTAGCTGTCCGGGATTGGTAGGACTGAATGGAGCTGTCCGGGATTGGTAGGACTGAATGCAGCTCTCCGGGATTGGTAGGACTGAATGGAGCTGTCTGGGATTGGTAGAGTTGAAGGGAACCATCTGGTTGCCTGGAATTGTTGTGATGTGGACATAATAGCAATCTTAGGACATGGGTAGTATAATGATGGGTGATGAGCAAAGTTTATGACTGGGGTGATGTGATTGGTGGGTGCGACCGTGGTGATTTGGTTATGGGTAATTGATTTGGATAAGGGATAGGTTCATGTGTGTAGAGATAGGGTAATGAGGGGATAATGATGCTGGGGTGAAGCAGTTGGTAAGGGGACCATTTTATTAGTTTTGAATTGGGAGATTGGGGGCACTAGAGAATTCTGTGCCTACATGCGCTTGTAATGTAAGTCTTGCCCTGACTGTTACCATGTTTTTTTAACTCCCCATTCTAATGTTTAGATGGTAAGCTCACAGTCATCAAGCTCAGTACTCTGTATTAATGTGGAGTCTAAGTGCTAGACCACAGCTTACAAGCAGGTTCCTCTTTAACATTTTTGTTTATCATTGTATTTTTGTTGGTGCTTTATAAAGCCGTAATACTAAAAATAATAGTAAAATAATAAAAGTCAGACTATCCGTTAGGTGACCATGGCATATGCTTATGATCTGATGGCTGATGTGGCCATATGAGAATTATTCACATGCTCGTTGGGAAGATCTGGGGATCCTTCTCATCAGACCTACTATCTCTGTATTCCCTGGCCCAGAGATACAGTAGAGAGATGACTAGACATATTACTTTCTAACATTATGGTTTGAGAGATCTATGGACTTCCAGCTCAGATGTCTCTGCCAGAACTGGACCAGCCTACTAGGTGATTATCTTCATGTAATATTCGGCCCTTGATAGCATGTGTGTTTGAAAACCTCTGCCAAAACTGGTTTCCAATGCTTTGCTCTATTATTAATCTTATAATTCTGTCTTGCTTACCCATAATCCTAGTCATATGCTAACATCATACTAAATCCATTTTGTTTTGTTTCTTTTCGTTGACAAAGCAATGGCAAATTAGCTGTATGTGGCCAAGGAGTGAGCTAAACACTAAATTTATTTTTTTGTTGCTTTTAGATGGACAAACCACTATGAAAAAATCTATGCGTGGCTGTGCAACAAAGAGCTTGTGTGGTATTAAATCAGTCCTGCAGCAACCAGGAAATGTGGTAGAGGACCAAATGATATGCAACAATGCAATCAAAACACAACTTTATTCATCGTTGTTCATCCTGATACTTGCTGCTGTATGTTTCATATAATGCTTTATATACATGTCTTTGTCATTTTATAGAATCATTCTGATGTCAAATAAATAATGGAAATTAACCTTTACTAAATGTTTTGCTGTTTCCTATCAGAGCCGCCATCAGGGGGTGACAACCCACGTACTCGCTGTTCTCTTCCGTGTAGATTCACTCATATGCAAGAGATAAAACACATAGAGAACCAAATAGTGCAATAAGTCTAATAATGGAGTAAATAAAATATTAAAAGCTGGTATAAAACTCACATTTGCAAGAGCTATAACTCGCTCTAGTGTAAAAGGCGTACAGCGGTACAATCCCCGCTTATGGGATATAGGGAAAACTTCCTCCATCAATGGTATGTTCAACACTCAAAAATAAAAGAGAGACAACCAATAGTGCTCACTGGATAAAATACTGGAAATAAAATATAAATAAAATAATACTGGAAATAAAATATATAAAATGGTACTCACAAGAAAGGAGCAGACCAACTGCTCCTTGAAGATAGCGCTGGAGCACACAATGCATTCCTTACAAACATACACTGTATGCATCCCTTACACACATACCACATGTATCCCTTGCATACATAAACACTGCATCCACTACACACAGACTGCATGAATCGGTTATACACACACAAACAGGATCCACTACACTCACTCACTACATGTATCTCTTACATACAAACACATTACATCCACTGTAATACGCACACTGCATGTATCCCTTGTACATGCATACACTGCATCCTCTACACAAATACACACTGCTCATATCCCTTACAAACAGACAAGCTGCAACAGCTACACACACACACAACCTACACACATCCCTTACATACAAACACACTGCATACACGAGAAAGGAGAGAAGGGAGAAAAGATATATACATTTTTTTTGTAGCACTAAGAAATACAGGGTGTTGCAAAATTCAGAATAGGATTTGACAGGTAAATAACGTACTTGTTAGTAGTTACATTTATTTGTTGCAGGTATATTCATTACGGGTAATTTCACAAAGGAGCAACACATTTGCCTGCTGGTTCATTAATAAAAAAGTTATTGACTCTTCAAACCTTACTCTGAATTTTGGTCAACTCTGTAAATATGCACCCAATAAGAACTCAGTGAACCTTGAGTAGGGTCTGCTAATTATTGCGGGTGATCTTAATATGATACAAGATGCAGAAGTGGATTTAAAAAATAATAATAAATTAAGCTAAAAGATTTAAAATTCTCCTAAAAGACTATAGTATGCAAACTTCTCATACTCAAGCCTTGATGTCTTTTTAAGGACAGTGGCCCTTACAAGACAAATCTGATATTTTTTTTTTTATATATATATATAAAAGAACTAGCATGGACAGAGCATAACGAGGTAATGATGTTAACTAACAATCTGCAGAAATGTGTAAGTCGTCCAGACTGAAGACAGGACAACAGCTTGCTAACTGCAAAGGAAAATAGAAATTATATGGCTGCGATGATCTTTGAAGAAAAACAACAAGGCTGATATCCCCATAAGTGTTTGGTGCACACATAAGCATGTGATGAGAGGTTGCCTGATTAAGATAAGTGGAAATCAAGGTAGGCTGGGGGGTCCTTCTCTTCCAGACATTTATGTTGACCCATATGATGTCTCAAGACGTAATCAAATTAACCCAACCCTAGAAAATGCTAAAGAAATATAAATATTTTAAAACAAAAAAAATATTTTTGCTCTTGGAGGAAACAAAGAAAACATTCAAAAATGTAAACCAAAATTGCTATCACAAAAATAAGAAGGCAGATAAGATTCTGTCATACAAAATACAAAATAGAACAGCTTTACAGAGAATCTTTAAAATGATCTAAAATGACTGACACTATAACCCAAAAGAAATAGAGAAGTATTTAAAGATTTGTATCAAACGTTGTATGGCATCTCCGTTGTAAGTGATTTAAATAAGTGATTTATACTAGTGGTAACCTCTGGAGATTTGACTCCATCCCTTTGGTAGTCGGATCTCTATTTGGTTTGTTTGTTCAAATTTCATGTGTTATGCCCAGGGCCGGCCTTAGGCATTTTGACGCCCTGTGCGAAAAATCTTCACAGCGCCCCCCCCTCCCCCCTCCGTCATCCATGTATGCTGTAATGTTTGTGTTGTCTGTGTATGTGATAGTAGGTGTGATGACTGTGTGTGATATGTATGCTATGTGTGATATTTGTAATGGGTGTATTAACAGTGTGTGATATGCGTGTATTGGTTGTATGTGACACACACACACACACACACACAGTCAGACGGCCATACACACACACAGGAAGACATCCACATACACACACACACACACACACAGGCAGACAGTCATACACACACACACAGACACACAAAGGCAGACAGTCTCACACACACACACACAGACACACACAGGCAGACAGTCAGTCATACACACAGACACAGACAGTAATACACACAGACACACACAGAGGCAGACAGTAATACACACAGACACACACAGAGGCAGACAGTAATACACACAGACACACACAGTCATACACACAGACACACACACGCAGACAGTCATACACACAGACAAACACGCAGACAGTCATACACACAGAAACACACAGGCAGACAGCCATACACACAGACACACAGAGGCAGACAGCCATACACACAGACACACAGAGGCAGACAGCCATACACACAGAGGCAGTCATACACACAATCACACACACAGAGGCAGACAGTCATACACACAGAGGCAGACAGTCATACACACAGAGGCAGACAGTCATACACACAGAGGCAGACAGTTATACACACAGACACACACACAGAGGCAGACAGTAATACACACAGACACACACAGGCAGACAGTCTCACACACACAGGCAGACAGTCAGTCATACACACAGACACAGACAGTAATACACACAGACACACACAGAGGCAGACAGTCATACACACAGAGGCAGACAGTAATACACACAGACACACACAGGCAGACAGTCAGTCATACACACAGACACAGACAGTAATACACACAGACACACACAGAGGCAGACAGTCATACACACAGACACACACACACAGAGGCAGACAGTCATACACACACACACAGACACACACAGGCAGACAGTCATACACACAGACACACACACACACACACAGGCAGACAGTCATACACACACAGACAGTAATAAACACAGGCAGAGAGTCACACTCACCTGACAATCCCACAGTTACCTGTGGAGTTCATTGTGGAGGCAGTGCAGCTCCTGGTGACTGTTTGGTGGGGAAGCAGGGACTCCTTCCTGCTTCCCCTGCAGCAGTTTTCCGGCGCTTTTAGCTCCGCCCCCGCCGCACGGTAAGCTCCGCCCCCGCTGCAAATTTAAAAAAAAAAAAAAAAAAAAAAAAAACATTTTTTTTTTTTTTTTTTTAAATCCACGGCGCCCCCTGCTCCATGGCGCCCTGTGTGGCCGCACAGCTCGCACACCCCTAAGGCCGGCCCTGGTTATGCCCCTTAATGATTACCCAAACAGTCTGGACACAACTGTGACATGTAACAATGGCACAATCCACACCTCGGTTTACAGAAAACCCAAAGGTGCAGTTACCTCCACAGCTTCAGCTTCCACCCCTCCCATACCAAACAGGGCATCATCTACAGCCAAGCCACTAGGTACCATTGCATATGCTCTGGTCCTAATGACCATAATTCCCATCTAAATGTACTCTCCCAATCTATGAGACAGAAAGGCTACAAACCAAAGACTATTACCAAACAAATCAACTCTCAACTGCTGTAAAAACTCCACGCACGCGCCTGCTACAAAACAGAGAAAAAAAAATTATCTACACGAGAAACCACTTGTGGTCACTTACAACTCAGCTCTTGAGTGTCAGGGTACCTGTAGTCTCTACCTCTGATAAGAGGAGAGACTTAGACGTTTTCCCATTCAGAAGGGCTGTTTCCTCCGTTCCTCGCGGTTCCTCCGGTCGGTTACACGCCGGCCGCGAGGGATCCACGCCCTTTTATGACGTGACGCTCAGTAGCCGACGTCATGACGCCAAGCTTGCTCGATCTGTCACTCAAACCCTGAACACGAACCAGGACTCGTCGGGGGTGTGATTACCTCCTAGAACCGGGGTATTTAATAGAGCTGCCCGCATTTGCTCATTGCCCTGTCGTGGTTCTAGCCAGTCTAGTCACTCAGTGCTCTTGTATGTCTATTGTCTCTTTGGTTCTGACCCGGCTTGTTTGTATTACTCTGCTTTGCTCTCTTATCCTTTGACCCGGCTTGTCTCTCGCTTACCTGTCTTTTCATTCCCTCGACCTCGGCTTGTCTCTGACCATCCTCTGCTTACTCCTTACGTTAAGTCCGGCCATTCTAAGGTCCGGTATACGTACCTACTACGCTTTGTACTCTGCGTGTTGGATCCCTGTCCCGATCCTGACATTACGACAGGGCCAATGGATCCTGCAGGTACAAGTAGTCAGCTTGGTCCTCCGATCCTAGGTTTGACGCCATGGAACATAGAATGGATCAGATGGCCTTAGCGCTACAGGCGTTATTATCTCGTCCTAATAATCCACCAGAGGAGATGCGTAATAATTCTATCTCTCCTGTAAGTTCAGGTTTAGAGGTAGCCACTGTAGGTGCCTCCTCCCGTATTACCCCACCTGTACGTTATGGTGGCTCTCCTGAGAAGTGTCGAGGTTTTTTAAACCAAATCAGTATCCACTTCAAATTACAACCCCGTTCTTATCCTACAGATAGGGCGAAGGTCGGATTTATTATCACCTTACTCATTGAGAAAGCTCTGAGATGGGCCAATCCGTTGTGGGAGAACGATAACCCGTTAGTATATAATTATAATGCCTTTGTAGCTGCTTTTAGAAGAACTTTTGACCCTCCTGGTAGAAAGGTCAATGCAGCCAGATTACTGTTGCGCCTTAGACAAGATAACCGAACACTGGTGGATTATGCACTAGAGTTCAGGTCCTTGGCGGCAGAAGTTAAGTGGAATGAACAGGCTTATATAGACGTATTTTTAAACGGATTATCAGATGTAATACTTGATGAGGTTGCTACTAGAGAGCTTCCTGAGAATTTGGAGGATTTAATCTCTTTTATCTCGCGCATTGATGAACGCTTAAGAGAGAGGCAGAACACTCGAGATAGAACCTGTAGACCTTCCTTTAAACTAGCTCCCTCATTCCTAAGTCCTGAGACCAAGACCTTACCTTTTCCAGAACCTATGCAGATAGGCAATACTCATCTCTCAGAAGAGGAGATACAGTACAGGAGAAGGGAGGGCTTGTGTATGTACTGTGGAGTCAGAGGTCACCTACGCCTAAATTGTCCTAATCGATCGGGAAACGCTCGCACCTAAGTTTCTCTAGAGGACAGGCCTTGGGTGTTTCTATTTTGTCCTCTACTCATAATTATAAAGATCATAGGCTTCTGCTACCGTTTCCTTAACTTGGGAGAGGGGAGTAGTAGAGACTGTGGCATTGATAGATTCCGGAGCTGCTGAGAGCTTTATCGACCAAGTTTTTGTCACTAAACACACTATTCCATCTCAGTTAAGGGAGACGCCCTTGGCCGTTGAGGCCATAGATGGTAGACCTTTAGTTGAGCCTGTGATTTTTCGTGAAACCATACCCGTTAACTTAACTGTTGGTATTTTACACGAGGAAGACATATCTCTGTTACTCATTTCATCCCCTTCTGTTCCCATAGTCCTGGGGTATTCTTGGTTAAAGAGACATAACCCTATTATTGATTGGGAATTAGGGGAGAGAATCTCATGGGGTCAGAATTGTCAGGAGAAGTGTTTACAGAAAGTCTCTCCGCTTTGCATAGTTAATACTCCCACTCAGTCTACCGACTCTACAGAAGTACAAATACCGCCACTGTATCTGGACTTAAAGGCGGTATTTGACAAAAAGAAGGCCGATACTTTACCTCCACACAGGACCTTTGATTGTAAGATTAATCTACTCCCTGGTACTATGCCTCCCAGGGGCAATGTATACCCTTTGTCTACTAAAGAGAACGTAGTCCTAGAGGAGTATATTCGTGAAAATCTAGACAAAGGATTCATTAGGAGATCCTCATCCCCTGCCGGGGCTGGGTTTTTTTTTGTTAAAAAGAAGGATGGTACGCTGAGACCTTGCATTGACTACCGAGGTTTGAACAAAATAACCGTTAGAAATGCCTACCCGATTCCTTTGATTACCGAGCTCTTTGATCGTTTAAAGGGTTCCAAGATTTTCACCAAGTTAGATCTCAGAGGGGCATATAACTTGGTGAGGATTCAGCAGGGTCATGAATGGATGACGGCGTTCAACACTCGATATGGGCACTACGAGTATACCGTAATGCCTTTTGGTCTCTGTAATGCGCCGGCAGTATTTCAGGACTTGATCAATGAAGTTCTTAGGGAATTTCAACATGACTGTGTTATTGTATACCTGGATGATATACTTATACATTCTAGGGACATTGAGACTCACCACAGACAAGTCAGAAGGGTTTTGCGCAAACTTCTTCAACATGGCTTATACTGCAAACTGGAGAAATGTAGTTTTGATCAGTCTCAGACAAACTTTCTTGGCTATGTGATTTCTGGGGAAGGGTTTAAGATGGATCCGGATAAACTCCAGTCCATTTTAGACTGGCCCTTACCTAAGGGTCTCAAGGCCATTCAGAGGTTTATTGGATTCTCCAATTATTATAGGCGCTTCATTAAGGGTTACTCCTCAATTATTGCTCCTATCACCAATATGACCAGACATGGGGCTGACACTAAGAATTGGTCTACTGAAGCACTTCTTGCTTTCAAGACTCTCAAAGAACTTTTTGCTTCCGCACCAATTTTTTTTTTTTTTATTTTTTTTTTTTTTTTTTATTATTTATTTTTGTGTGCAAAAGGAAAAAGCAGTCACAGAGGCGTGTGCCATGTTCCAACAGCATGAGCACTCGATAGAACAATAAACAGCGTTGTAAGAAAGCATGGCTTGATAACACATTGCATATTTTTTATGTGGTAAAGAATTGCAGGAAGTGACACTCTAGGATTTTAAGTAGCTTAAACATTCGGTTATTCAACGTTAATTTTACAGAGTAAACTCGTGTAGCGCGCTGATGCGTCATCCCTATGGATAACTATGCAAACTATGCAAACTACTGCGCGTTTTGGTTCCGTTAGGTACCGGCTTTACATGTTTTATGCTTATATTGATTGGTGCTAGTGGTATACATGTATGGCTTAAATGGTTTATGGGTGCAGAACACAACAATTGAATTAAGGGACTACATGCGTGTGCGTGAGGGTGGATTGCTAACATCGTAAGAACAATTTTGAGACGTTACTTGGCCGCACCAATTTTAGTTCACCCTGATACTACTCTGCCTTTCCTACTCGAAGTAGACGCCTCAGAGACGGGTGTAGGCGCTATCCTGTCCCAAAGGTTAGGTGTGGATAAACCATTACATCCATGTGGTTTTTTTTCCAAAAAGCTATCTGGCCCGGAGAGCAGATATGACATTGGTGACAGGGAACTACTAGCAGTTATCATGGCTTTGAAGGAGTGGAGACATTTATTGGAAGGGACCTTACATCCTGTTACTATTTTGACGGATCACAAGAACTTGTCCTATATTGGGGAGGCCAAGCGATTGTCATCCAGGCAAGCTCGTTGGTCTTTATTTCTCACCCATTTCAATTACGTACTCACTTATAGACCTGGTTCTAAGAATTCTAAAGCCGATGCTTTGTCTCGCCAATATGAACCTTCTACTGTATCTGAGCCAGTTTTATCCTCTATAGTTCCCAAGTGCAATATTATCGCCAACACAAGTCTTAAAATTCATTCTCCACTGCTTGACCAAATCAAGAAGTTGCAACATCTGGCACCTAGGCAGACTCCTGTGGCAAGACACTTCGTTCCTCCTGAACTCCAACGGGAGCTCTTACAGTGTTTTCACGAGAGTAAGGTGGCGGGGCATCCTGGCATTCGCAAGACATATTCCTTAATCTCTAAAGATTTCTGGTGGCCTTCTTTACGAAAGGATATTAAGGATTTCATTGCAGTGTGTGAGATCTGTACTAAGACTAAGCAACCTCATACTCTTCCATTACAGCCCTTGGGCATTCCAGAGAGACCATGGTCCTGTTTGGCCATGGACTTTATTGTTGATTTGCCTATTTCTAAAAGACAGACTGTTATTCTCACTGTAGTCGATAGGTTTACTAAGATGGCTCATTTTGTGCCTTTACCTAAACTTCCGACTTCTCCTGAATTGGCGGAAATATTCGCTAAAGAAATTTTTCGTTTACATGGGATACCTTCCGAAATTATTTCTGATAGAGGTTCCCAATTTGTTTCACGTTTCTGGAGATCCTTCTGTTCTCAATTAGGCATCAAATTGAATTTTTCTTCTGCTTATCACCCTCAGTCTAACGGAGCTGCTGAACGTACCAATCAAAAAATTGAACAATATTTACGTTGTTTTGTTTCCGAACATCAGGACGATTGGGTCGGTTTGATTCCTTGGGCAGAGTTCGCACACAATAATCTTGTTTGTGATTCCACTCGTTCTAGCCCCTTTTTCATGAATTATGGCTTTCATCCTTCCATTCTTCCTTCGGTCTCCTCTTCCCAAGGGGTACCGTCGGTTGATGTTCATGTTGCCAATCTGAGGAAGTTGTGGGATCAGACTCGACAAATTCTCCTACATAATTCCATGTTGTTCAAGAAACACGCTGATAAACGCAGAAGGGCGGCCCCTGTTTTTGTTCCTGGTGATAGGGTATGGTTGAGTACAAAAAACATTCGTTTAAAGGTTCCTTCTATGAAATTCGCTCCTCGTTACATTGGTCCTTACAGGGTCCTGACTCGTATTAACCCGGTTGCGTATCGCCTAGTTCTTCCATCTGCCTTACGCATCCCTAATTCTTTTCATGTTTCCTTGCTGAAACCGTTAATTTGCAACAGATTTTCCTCCACTGTTTCCTCCCCTCGCTCTGTTCAGGTTGAGGGTCAGGAGGAATATGTAGCGTTACTTACCTTATCCGGGGGCCGGCCGTGGTCCTCTCGTCAAGCCGCGTGCGGTCCTGCGGCTGCACGAGCCGCGCGCGGCTCATCCGACTCTCCTGACAGAAGGACGGGCAGTGACCGCGAGATGCGGTCACATGTCCCGCCTGCAGCTAAGAGCGCGCCGCGAGTCTCGGGCGCGCTCTTAAAGAGACAGTGGGAGCCTAAATTGCAAAAAGGCTCCCATTGGCTTCTGTCATGCCAATAATATTGTCTGTACCGTTTGCCGGCTTGCTGATTCCTGTGTACCAGTCCCCGACTAGTTCTCGTTTACGCTGTCTCTTTGTGCCCTTGACCTCGGATCGTTCCTGACTCTGTACTTCTCCTATTACGTCGAGTCCGGCCACTCTAAGGTCCGGTAGACGTATCTTTCCTCTGTGCTGTCTTCTGTTTGGCTGGATCCTGCGTGTAGGGGTATATACTCGTTACATTACGATAGGGCCATGGACCCCGCAGATTTAGTTCAACAGATGGCGTCCCATGAGGCTAGATTTGTAGAGCAGGATCACCGTATGGATCAGATAGCTCAGGCTCTCCAGACGCTCTTAGCTAGAACCATTCCAGCAACCGCACCTAACCCTCCTACACCTCTGCTTCCTGAAGTATCGACTGTGCCTAATGCTACGGTCCATTTAACGCCTCCTCCTAGGTATGGAGGGGATTCTAAGACATGCAGAGGGTTCATTAACCAAATAGAGTTTCATTTTGAGATGTATCCACGTTCATTTCCCACAGAGAGGTCTAAAGTTGGGTTCTTTATGCACCAACTTACCGACAAAGCACTTGAATGGGCAAACCCTATTTGGGAGGCTAATGGACCTATGGTGCATGACTTTCACAGTTTCCTTACAGCTTTTCGCAGAACTTTTGACACTATGAAAAGGTCTAAGAATGCCGCAAGAGCATTAATGAGGGTTAAACAGGGTTCTAGGTCTGTGGCTGATTACGCTATTCAGTTTCGTACACTTGCCTCACAGGTAGATTGGACCAATAATGGGTTAACTACTGCCTTCATGGAAGGCTTATCAGACTCTATATTGGATGAGGTAGCAGCTAAGGAGCTTCCTGTTGCCTTAGAGGACCTTATTGACTACCTAATCGATATAGATAATAGGATTCGTGACAGGCTCTATACCAAGAACAGGAATAGACGTTTTGTTACACCTATTCACCCCAGAGTTTATACACCGGAGAGTGTAAAAGTATCTGAAGAGGAACCCATGCAATTAGGGGTTGCCAAACTCTCTGATAATGAAAAATTACATAGGAGAAGGGAGGGACTCTGCCTATATTGTGGTAAGAGAGACCATATGGTAAAGGAGTGTCCTTTGCTCCCGGAAAACTCTCGCACCTAAGACCTTATAGGGGACTGGCCTTGGGTGTGATTTCTAAGTCTCCTACATTGCCTCCTAACCGACTGCTTCTCCCTGTTTCTTTACATATGGGAGAGAGTTGTATAGTTGAAAATATATACGCCCTGGTTGACTCTGGGGCAGCTGAGAATTTTATAGACTCTGGTTTTGTAAAGAAAATCAACATTCCCATCAGGGAGAAGGAGATACCCTTGGCCGTTGAGGCCATAGATGGTAGACCATTGATATCTCCAGTTGTTACTCACGAGACTGCACCGCTACACATGTACACAGGGGTTCTACACTATGAAACCATTCGGTTCCAGGTCATCACCTCTCCCTCTTCACAGTTGGTGTTAGGGTATCCATGGTTACGTGCCCACAATCCCATTTTTGACTGGGAGACAGGGCAGATAAAATCATGGAGTGAAACCTGCCATGAGTCATGTACTATTGAAGTCACGCCTGTGAATTCTATTAATGTTCCTACCATTCCTCCTTTGTCTACGACTATACCCTCTCAGTATTTATCTTTAAAGACTGTCTTTGATAAAAGAGAGGCTGACAAATTACCGCCTCACAGACCCTACGATTGTGCTATTGACTTGTTGCCTGGCACTATACCTCCCAAGGGCAGGGTGTACCCTCTATCGGTTCAAGAAAACCGTGTCATGGAGGAGTACATTAAAGAATCATTAGACAAGGGATTTATTAGGAGATCCTCTTCTCCGGCTGGAGCGGGGTTCTTCTTTGTATCAAAGAAAGAAGGTGATTTAAGACCTTGCATTGATTATAGAGGTCTTAATAAAATCACCATCAAAAATGCTTACCCTATACCATTAATAACAGAATTGTTTGACAGGCTCAAACATGCTACGATATTCACCAAATTAGATCTTAGAGGAGCATACAATTTGATACGTATAAAAAAGGACCACGAATGGAAGACAGCCTTTAACACTAGGTCAGGTCATTATGAGTATACCGTCATGCCATTTGGGCTTTGCAATGCCCCAGCAGTATTCCAAGAATTTATTAATGATGTCTTAAGGGACTTTATTCACTCATTTGTTATTGTGTACTTGGATGACATTTTAATATATTCTACAGACTTACACACTCATCACAGACATGTTACGACAGTTCTGAAGACCCTTCTTGCTAATGGTCTTTATTGCAAACTAGAAAAATGTCTGTTCGACCAATCCGAGGTCCAGTTTTTAGGGTATTTGATTTCCGCTAAGGGTTTTCGGATGGATCCCCAGAAGCTCGCTGCGGTCATAGAATGGCCTCTGCCGCAAGGTCTGAAAGCCATCCAGCGGTTTCTGGGTTTCTCTAATTATTATAGACGTTTTATCAAAGGTTTTTCGTCTATCGTAGCACCTATTACTCGTATGACTAAAAAGGATGGCAATACACGTGCCTGGTCTACCGAGGCACTTCAGGCTTTTGACTTTCTTAAGACTACGTTCGCCTCTGCACCTATTTTACAGCATCCTGTCCCCTCATTGCCATATATACTTGAGGTTGATGCTTCCGATATAGGGGTAGGTGCTGTCTTATCCCAAAGAAAGTCTCCTGATACGCCATTGCATCCTTGTGGCTTCTTTTCTAAACAAATGTCCAAAGCAGAAAGGAATTATGATGTGGGTAATCGCGAACTCCTTGCTATCATTTTAGCACTCAAAGAATGGAGACATTTGTTAGAAGGCACTAAGGATCCTATCCTCATATTTACGGATCATAAGAACCTATCCTACCTTAGCGAAGCTAAAAGATTGTCTTCCAGGCAGGCTAGGTGGTCACTGTTCTTGTCTCATTTTAATTATATAATCACCTATAGGCCAGGTGATCGGAACACTAAAGCGGACGCTCTGTCCAGACAGTTCGAGACTATTGACAAACAGGAGATTGATGTCACTCCTGTCATTCCCCCAGACAGGATAATAGCAACTACTATATTGTCTATTTCCTCGTCCCTCTTGCAGGCCATACAAGCGAAACAAAGCATGGCACCTAGCGAGAGGCCTAATGATAAATTGTTTGTTGACGTTCCCGAAAGACGGGATATTCTGTCACTATATCATGATACTAAGACTGCTGGACATCCTGGTATTTCCAAAACGGTGTCAGCCGTTTCTCGGTATTTCTGGTGGGATACCTTACGTAAGGATGTTACTGACTATATAACTGCTTGTACTACTTGTGCCTGTATGAAATCCTCTCGTAGAGTTCCTTGTGGGCTGTTGCATCCGTTACCCGTTCCCGAGAGACCTTGGTCTAATCTATCAATGGATTTTATTGTTGAATTACCCCCTTCGAATGGTAACACAGTCATCCTAATGATAGTAGATCGGTTTTCCAAAATGGCTCACTTTGTGTCTCTTCGCAAGTTGCCCACTTCCAAGGAACTGGCTCTTATCTTCGCTAGAGAAGTGTTTCGATTACATGGTATTCCCTTATCTATTGTATCCGATAGGGGTAGCCAATTTATTTCCAGGTTCTGGAAAGCCTTTTGTTCGGAGATGGGTATTTCTCTCTCGTTTTCTTCCGCTTACCATCCCCAGTCTAATGGAGCTGCTGAACGTGCCAACCAGTCTCTGGAGCAGTACCTCCGTTGTTTTGTGTCTCACCATCAGGACAATTGGTCTGACCTGCTTCCTTGGGCTGAATTTGCTCGGAATAACGCCACTCATGATTCTTCCGGCAAAAGCCCTTTTTATGTTGTCTACAGCCAGCATCCCGTGGTTCTTCCGGCTGCATTCTCCTCGCAGGGCATGCCAGTTCTGGATGAGCATTTGGCTGGTTTGCGTAATACTTGGGAGCAGGTTCAACGTTCTTTGGTGGACTCTGCTGCACGCCAGAAGGCTCAGGCTGACAAGCATCGCAGAGCGGCTCCTTCCTATGTTGTGGGGGACAGGGTTTTGCTTTCCACACGGAATATTCGCCTCCGGGTGCCTTCTATGAAATTGGCTCCCCGCTTCATTGGTCCTTATCGCATTATACATAAGGTTAATCCCGTTTCTTATGCCTTGGGTCTGCCTAAGAATCTGCGTATACCTAATGTATTTCACACCTCGTTGTTGAAGCCTTACGTACGCAACCGCTATACCCGGCATACTCCCCCTCCCCCTCCTGTCTCTGTGGAGCGTCATGAGGAGTTCGAAGTGTCTGCTGTTATTGACTCTCGTTTCCTTAGGGGTCGGCTTCAGTACTTGGTACATTGGAAGGGTTATGGGCCTGAGGAGCGCAGTTGGATTTCTGCAGATGCTGTTCATGCTCCCCGCCTTGTACGTTCTTTCCATTCGCGTTTTCCTGCCAGGCCTGGTCCTGCCCGCCCGGAGGGCGTGTCCTCAGGGGGGGTACTGTAGCGTTACTTACCTTATCTGGGGGCCGGCCGCGGTCCTCTCTTCAAGCCGCGCGCGGTCCTGCGGCTGCACGAGCCGCGCGCGGCTCATCCGACTCTCCTGACAGAAGGACGGGCAGTGACCGCGAGATGCGGTCACGTGTCCCGCCTGCAGCTAAGAGCGCGCCGCGAGTCTCGGGCGCGCTCTTAAAGAGACAGTGGCAGCCTAAATTGCAAAAAGGCTCCCATTGGCTCCTGTCATGCCAATCACCCCATACACTTACCTGTTGGGGGTGTGGAAGTGACAGGAGCCAATCACATTAGTTTAAAGGCTACTTATACTCACCCCTTTTCCTTAGTTCCTTGCCCTATCGTGGTTTCTGCTACAGTTCCCTTTAGTGCTTGTTGTGTTCAGTTGTGTTTCTCCGTATTTGACCTTGGCTTTGTATTCTGACTTCGTTTTCGCTTTATCCTTGTCTGTACCGTTTGCCGGCTTGCTGATTCCTGTGTACCAGTCCCCGGCTAGTTCTCGTTTACGCTGTCTCTTTGTGCCCTTGACCTCGGATCGTTCCTGACTCTGTACTTCTCCTATTACGTCGAGTCCGGCCACTCTAAGGTCCGGTAGACGTATCTTTCCTCTGTGCTGTCTTCTGTTTGGCTGGATCCTGCGTGTAGGGGTATATACTCGTTACAGAATACGAGATCAACTCCATCATCGATTCTCGAATTTCTCGAGGGAGGTTACAGTATCTTGTCGACTGGAAGGGATATGGTCCTGAGGAGAGGACTTGGGTACCTCAGGAGGATGTACATGCCCCTCGCCTCCGCAGGGCTTTTCACTCCCGCTTTCCATCTCGTCCCGGTTGCTTCCGCCCGGTGGGCGTTTCTGAGAGGGGGGGTACTGTCAGGGTACCTGTAGTCTCTACCTCTGATAAGAGGAGAGACTTAGACGTTTTCCCGTTCAGAAGGGCTGTTTCCTCCGTTCCTCGCGGTTCCTCCGGTCGGTTACACGCCGGCCGCGAGGGATCCACGCCCTTTTATAACGTGACGCTCAGTAGCCGACGTCATGACGCCAAGCTTGCTCGATCTGTCACTCAAACCCTGAACACGAACCAGGACTCGTCGGGGGTGTGATTACCTCCTAGAACCGGGGTATTTAATAGAGCTTCCCGCATTTGCTCATTGCCCTGTCGTGGTTCTAGCCAGTCTAGTCACTCAGTGCTCTTGTATGTCTATTGTCTCTTTGGTTCTGACCCGGCTTGTTTGTATTACTCTGCTTTGCTCTCTTATCCTTTGACCCGGCTTGTCTCTCGCTTACCTGTCTTCTCATTCCCTCGACCTCGGCTTGTCTCTGACCATCCTCTGCTTACTCCTTACGTTAAGTCTGGCCATTCTAAGGTCCGGTATACGTACCTACTACGCTTTGTACTCTGCGTGTTGGATCCCTGTCCCGATCCTGACATTGAGGAAATAAGGAAAATCATTAAAGACTCTACAACCAATGTTAACAGAAGATGAGACTCTGAAAAACATTTTCTCTGAAACACCCATTTTGGCCTTCAGACAACCACCAAACCTCCAACAAAAATTAATCAACAGGAAGCTGCCCACTGATGGGAAGAATAAAGAAAATGGGACCAGTCAATGCAAAAAACCTCGCTGCAAACTGTGTCAGCACATGTGCACAGACAACACAGCCACACACAACAATAAAACCTACAGCATTAAAGCTACAATAAATGTTGGACTTTTAAACTCCGTGAGTGCAGCTACCTGTTTGGAAGATTGGATAATACAGCCGTGGTTTGCTAGCACCCGGTTATAAAGGGACACTAAAGCGTGAGTGCAAGAGCATTATTTTATTTTTTATCTATGCTAAGGGCTATTGGCTATAACCCATCTCTGTGCACCAGCACCTTTTTCAATATTATTTGGAAAATATAATATATTGTTGTGGGAATCCCTAGCAAACTTGGCTATCAGGACATTGTTACACTAATTTTTTGGCTTATCGACTAAACCATCATCGTGGATGAATTTGTATTCCAAGCTGGAGCATATTCGGAGCAATTAAATATGTGACGAATAGTCCTTAAGAGAATGTGTTGAATGTTTTAAAGTTATAACTTTTTATGTTTAGAATATTTTATTTTTTAAAATAAATTGCTGTTTATTGTGATCAATGCAGCAACATCAAATAAATACGTCTAACTGACTGAAAATCCGCAATATGGAAAGTCACAAACAACATATAAATTATCCCATACCACAGCTAGAATAGTTGAACGTATTACATAGTATACAATATTTACAGTATAGCCATGTAGTGGCTAATTTATTAGAGTATAGTATGTAAAAAATAGGAAAGCATTGAGAAATGTTTACATTAGTGATTAATCCAACCTCTAGTGGCGGTCTTCCTGACAGCCGCTATAGGCCCATCTGCGACACGGAATGCGAAATTCGCATCCAGCGTGCAGAACGTCCACAGGAAAGCTTTGAGAAATGCTTTCCTATGGACTGTTTAAATGCGCGTGCGGCACTTGCCACGCATGTGCATTCTGCTCCACTACATACTGCTGGATTATGGTAAGTAGCTGAAGGAGTTTTATCCCCTTCAGCGCCAAGGGAGGGGGACCCTGAGGGTGGGGGCACCCTTAGGGTACTATATTGTCAGAAAAATGGGTTTGTTTTCCTGACACTATAGTGATTCTTTAATATTCCAATATGTAGCAATATGTTTAATATTTCTTAATAATGAAAATTATTTTTATTCAGAACAATAAAGAAAATGAAGGTATCACATACAGTTTAATTTTCTGTTATTTTTTATTTATTGTCAGATTTTTTTTTTCTTTTATCAAATCAAACATGTCTACCTGTTTTAATGACACCAAGAATACATAATGCAAAGTTAAAAGTCTATGGAGTAGCAATGGTCCCCCGTATCTTTTAGTCACAATTACTTACCATTGCTTCACTTACTATACTGTCTCTTTTCTATTGGTCTTGTATATTTTATGTTACTCGGTACTAAATAAAAAAATAATGATTTTACTTATTGAGTATTACAGAATTCCATCTCTGCTTGTTGCCAACTTCTCTTTTTTTTTACATTTGATAAAAATATTGAGATGTTCACTTCAATGTTGTATGATTAATTCTAATTATTGCTGTGATAGAGAGTTTGAAAAATGTTCTCACTGACCTTTCGTATCTGTATAAATGTTACTATACCTAGCAAGTGTCTCCAATTGCACCTGTATCATTCTAACATAATTTCCAACAAAACAATATTATGTCCCCACATTATAATTTGTACATATAAAGTGTAAATGAAGGGAGTACTTTAAAATAAGTATATTACATACATTCTACATGTGTTGTGACATATCAGAGTATATGAAAAAAAAATCCTGAAACTATAATCAATGGGGACATGAGCATCAAAAGGTTGCCTGGTCTGATGAATAATGTGTTTTTGTAGATCAGGTGTGTTGCCAGATGCATGCGCATTGTTTACCTGGGGAAGAGATGGCAGCAGAAGTCACTATGGGAGGAAGGCAGGCTGGTGGAGGCAATGTTATGCTATGTACAATGTTCTGTTGGGACACCTTTGGTCCTGGCATTCATGTGGATGTTACTTTGACACATACCACCTACCTAGAGATTGTTTCAGAGCACATACATCCATTCATGGTGTTCCCTGATTGCAGTGGCCTCACTGCAGTGCAAAAATTGTTCAGGAATGATTTGAGGAACAAAGAATTCAGTGTGTTGCCTTGGCCTCCAGATCTTCTCCAAATCTCCCATTCTCCAGATCTTAATCTGATTGAGTAATTGTGGGACATACTGGGACAACAAATCTGATCCATGGTGGCCCGACCTCGCAACGTGTAGGACTTAAAGGATTTGCTGCTAATGTGTTTGTGCCAGATACCTAAGAACACATTCAGAGGTTTTGTGGAGTTCATGCCTCGAAGCATCCAAACTGTCTTGGCAGCACGAGGGGGCCCTACGCATTATTGGGAAGGTGGTTTTAATGTTGTGGCTAAGCAGCGTACATGGCACTGCACAAATTAAAAACTCCAAAACACATGATTTAGTTTTATTTTATTTTGTTTATTAATATATTTTTATATTCATTTCTGTAGTGGGTACACTGTAAACAAAAGCACACAACTATAGGAAGTGCATCTATGTCTTTTTAGGCTATTCCTTAACACAATTTCCTTTGCATCTAATTACACTAGAATTAACCAGTATACCTTATGCTAATCCCATTTTAAAACTAGCGCATAGTTACCTGGCCCAATTCTACAGTGTGTACAAAAAGGAATTTCTGAAGATGTTGCCTTCTTTTTGGAATACAGATACATACAAAAACTGTTGTAGAAAGGGCTTGTGTTTTTTATTATATTCTTTCTAAAAATTATATAATGATATCTATAGCTTGGACGTCCAAGACACTTCCAGCCAATTATGTCCTAATATAATGTATGGTCATCATGGCCGTCCTGAACGCCATCATGGCAGATACAGTCCAACCTGAAGTTGGTGCTGGTGTCCAGGCATCTGAAGGTCACTAAAACCCATTCTTCTATTGATCACATTTTCTCCATTGCATTTTGTTGTAGGCATGAGTTCCCTTCTTCCTTTGATTTCTGTATAGTGGGGTATATCTGTTTGGTGTGATGCAAAACTTTAAATTCTGGCTCAGTAGTAATATTTAGCTTGTCCTAACTGGAATGTTCTTTTGATGGCTAGAGAGGCGTTTTGGGGTTTTATGGCACTTGGGGTAGAATTATGTGTTGGCACCTAACTTCTCCAAGCAGAGAGTAGCCAGGGAGGCTAGGGGTAAGACTAAACACCATATAGTAATCTTAAAGAACACCTGTCTACTAAATAATTCAATATTCACTACATACAATACTTTATTTGGAGTATTAATATCATATTTGTTTAATGTAGGAGATAAATATTGTTTGTAAGGTCTGAAAATTAAAATTAAATGTAGAAACTGTTATATTTAGCTGTATTCTGCAACATAGTATCTCCATCAGAATCTTGTCAATCATTGCTATACGCTTCGTCCTTTTCTGTTATTATTATTAGTTTATTATTTATATAGCGCCATCAGATTCCGTAGCGCTGTACAATATTGAAGATAGTATATGGAAGTGGAGAAATGGAAAAAGCCCATCGATGAGCCATCTGCATTAAAAAAACATTTTCTTCCAATGATGGACAAATATAGCGATGGCTGACTTAATTCAATATTCCTTGGTTTCAAACAAGAAATTCCTGTCCACACTCCTACTTACAATTGTTATGCAGAGAACTTGTTTGTACACATAAGTCATATAATATATAATTATAAGAATTGTAAGTCATAAAATGTATAATTATAAGAAGCTTCACAGCCAATTTATTAAGATGTATTTTTTTATATCAGCTACACCCAAAACAATGCAGAGTATTTGACTACAAGAACATAAAATCATCTGAGCTGTTGTATTATGCAATATCTGTATCATAGCGATAACAGTGTAAAAAATGCTATAAAAAAATTGAAGCTGAAAGATTAAAATGGGAAAATATCCTGACCACACCTATTCCCAAATATCAATAATAACCAAGAGGTTTAAAATATAAAATATTACATTTGGCAGCTTCACATCTTAGCGCTGTACTCTCACACCAACACTATGCAACAAACTAGTGAAATATACATTTATCAGTAGAGAGACAATATTATATACCTTTGTTCATCGAACATGTTACTGTTCAGATACCAGTCCCACATCTGAAATATAAATAAAATTGTATAATAGTGAAGTATTGTATAAAATCATCCTTTTGAAATATGAAAATAAAATGATTATCCTTCCCAGCAAGGAACTCTTATCAGTTAAAGTATGCTTGCAATCCTAAAGAATAGCAGTATATATAAAATAACAAAATATAAATGCACAATTAGAAACACAAAAACATAGAATGTGAAGACAGATAAGAACTGTGACGAGACAAATCTCGCCACATTGCATTGGAGGAGCCTGGTTGCCTGCCTGCTGCCGTTGGATTATGGACCGGCAGTTAAACAGTTAATTTTACTGTGCAGAAAGGTTTATTCATGCCTTTCTGCACAGCCGTTCGGTAGATTTAGTCAGCCATCTATTAGCCTCCCCAGAGCCGTGGGGAGCCGGCAAGCGCTGTTAATTGGCTGCCTAGAAACTGGCGTGCACCGCCAATCTATCCCCCAGAAGCCGCGGTTAACTGCGGCTTAACGAGCGTGTGCAGTCAATTGACCACCCAGTAGCTGCGGTTAACCGCAGCTTAATTGACTGTTACTGGGTGGTCGCAGTTACACTTAGCGGTCGCTAGGTGGTGGTGTTATGGAGCTCCCCGGATGGCGGATACTTTTACGTGCAGGCACCGCTGAGCCTCCAGCCTTCCCTGCTTTTCTTTACGTGGCTATTTAATTGAACACCTGATATTTCAGGACTTTGTTTTATGTGAATGCTTTAACCCAGATAGCACAGCCATGGAGCCTATTCGTGTAATTAAAGACTTTGGCTCCATGGCAATTGAACTGTGTATATAGGATCTGAGCGCTATTCGGTACAATTGTGCGCTCAGATCCCAGCTATCTGGGGATGGGTTACATGTATATATTTTATGTGAGAAATGTAACATTATGTATTTTATTTTATTTTAGTGTTTTATTGTAACCACTTGTGTAATGGCGATTTGCCTCTGTCCTGGGAGATAATTGGATTACTTCCCAATTATCTCCAGGATAGAGGGGAGGGAAATTAGGATGCATTGTGGGGATGTTTTACTTCTGTGTGTCTGAATGTGATACATGTATGTCTGTGTTACAGTCTTCCATCTGGTCCCCTAGGGGAGTGTCCACCAGGTGGGAGACCTGCATAAATACTGGGCAGGTAGCCCTGAATAAACCAGACCACTGCTTGACCCTCAACACGGAGCCTTGTCTCGTTCTTGGGGGGATTTACTGTATGCTGCTTCAGGCCGATTGCCAGGAGTGTAAACTGTTCATATGGTTTTTCCTGTTCGCCTGTTTGCAGTATTCGTATGGTTCCAATTCGGGAGTTTGAAGCATTCATATGATTCCGGTTCGGAAGTTTGAAGCATTCGTGTGTTTCCAGTTCGGGAGATTGATGTTCTGCAGTAGCTGCCTGTGAATCTGGAAGAGAATATCTCCTAAACGGCTTTTAACCCCTTTTATGCCTGGGGGTGCCGTTACAAGAACCATTCGGCCCATCTATTCTGCACAATTTTCTAAATACTCTCATTAGTCCCTGGCCTTATCTTATATGTAGGATAGCCTCTACCACTTCAGCTGGAAGGCTATTCCATGCATCCACTACCCTCTCAGTAAAGTAATACTTCCTGATATTATTTTTAAACCTTTGCCCCTCTAATTTAAGACTACGTCCTCTTGTTGTGGTAGATTTTCTTCTTTTAAATATGGTCTCCTCCTTTACTGTGTTGATTTCACTTCATGTATTTAAATGTTTCTATCACATCCCCCAGTCTCTTCTTTACTCCAAGCTATACATGTTAAAATCCTTTAACCTTTCCTTGTAAGTTTTATCCTGCAATCCATGAACCAGTTTAGTAACCCTTCTCTGAACTCTCTCCAAAGTATCAATATCCTTCTGGAGATATGGTCTCCAGTATTGCGTACAATACTCCAAGTGAGGTCTCACCAGTGTTCTGTACAATGGCATGAGCACTTCCCTCTTTCTACTGCTAATACCTCTCCCTATACAACCAAGCATTCTGCTAGCATTTCCTGCCGCTCTATTACATTGTCTGCCTACCTTTAAGTCATGAGAAATAATCACCCCTAAATCCCTTTCCTCAGGTGTTGAGGTTAGGACTCTATCAAATATTTTGTACTCTGCCCTTGGGTTTTTACGTCTAAGATGCATTATCTTGCATTTTTACAGTGCAATTATAGCAGTGGGCCTAAAAGGCCTTCTCTAAAACCTTCAATAAAATTACAAATACAATAAACCTCAATATTTTGGCGATATCGGTCCCTTACTGAATAACTGATGGTGAGAACATGCAGCCGAAACTCAGAAGTCCTCGTGTACTCCGATGGAACCTGTAGCTTCCATCATCTGGAACCTGGACTTCCACCTTCACCCAGGTAAAGAGAATAACAAGGCCCCAATGTGCACCGCTACAGTCTCTGGGATTGTCTTCTGGTTAAAACAAGAGCTTTGTTTAGAAGGGTTCTTTACCTGTTAGAATCTCGCAGGTCAAAACATGCTCACCACGTCTGGACGTCAGTGTGCTGATACTGCCATCTTTGCTACTGGTACTTTAGGACAGCTGACGATGCCCCGGAAATGTTCCAATTGGCTTAATGTCAAGTCCCTAATTTACATAGTTCGGACAGCCAGATTCACAAAAGTTTTTTATAGGAATTCATTTGTCCACAGACGTGTATATCAGTCCACCTATCCGTACTATTTTTGTAAATCTAGCAGCATCCTTTTTATATTCTAAAGTAAACACACAATTCCAAAATATTATAAAATAATAAAAAATAATAGTCCATATAAAACTATAAATAAGCTAATACAGAGGACACAAATTAACATTTGTTACATTTTATAAGCAGATAGGAAATGCTGGTTAAAAAATATTAAAACCGTAAAAAAATAATATATATATATTTTTGTATGCTATTGTATGCACACATGAAACTTTGTTGGTGATATAACCTTGGGATATGAACTTGAGGCATGTCCTGGTGTGATATTCTATTTTATTGATATGTTTACAGTTTATTTAAAGTATAGAGTATGTTTGCCTATGAATTTACATTTGCTCTCTCTTTCTTCTAACAAATTCTGAACAAAGCTACATAGTTACCCATTTATATATGCTACAAAAAAATGATGCCATTTTTGCCCAAGAGGTAATGTTGTTTGCAGTACAGCCGAGTACTATTATTTGATGCATTGTTCTGTTGTTTATTGTTGCTGATTCACCGACGTCTATTGTCAAATCATGCAAACATAAAGACATTGAGCATATGTCTCTTTTATGCTGTAATGTTGTACTGTGCATAATCCTGATAAATCATTTATGATCCATCCTGAATTAAATGGATGTTTTTCCCCAAGAATTTAAATTAAAGGTGCAATATGAAGGTTAGTTTGCAGTGAGATACACTAGATGTTTTTTGTTTGTTTGTTTGTTTGTTTGTTTTATTAATGTTCTTTGGTTAAAAAAAAAAAATAGCTTTGCGCTATATTAATATTATTGTTATTATTATTATTTATATGCCCACCCATTCTGCTCCCTCTGAGAACCTACAAATTCATATTTCTGGCACCGATATTACAAGCTTTCTACAATAGTAATGTGTAGGGATTTCTAATGTACGATAAATACCGTCATAGAAAGTTAAGGAGTTTAATGATTGCCTGATTGGCTTCCTGGTTTAGCCATAGCTCAATGCAGCCACTGAAAAGCCTGTGTATTTACAGCAAAGATAAACAATACGTGTAACTCTTTTTTATTTGATTTTATTTTGCTTTGAAAAAGAATGAGCCACTTGCAGCATGGAGTGTCCCTTTAAACTGTGTGTACAGTTTTCCTAAATTCCCTCCCGCCCCCACAGCAAGCTAAAAGCAGAGCATTACTGCATGACTGATGCATCTGTATTACACAGCAGTCAGACAGCGTGACTGATCAGGAAAACTCTCTCCTTCCTTTAACTATGAAATCGCTCATTCACGTTTTCATATGCATCTCTGTGTCCGCTATCACTGCGACAGGTGAGTCTTTCTCTAACAGGTATGTACTGCCAGATTTGATACAAAGTGAACACTAGCTCGTTACTTTAATGTTTGATTTGTAGACTACATGCAATCTTACAGAGCTCGAAATATAAATTGTTTGGGCCTATAAGCACTTTGTTTCTTATATGTATGTATGTATTTGTTTTAGTTAAAAGTGTATGCAAAGAAATGAATGTTTTAAGAAGCAATCTATAACATATTTGCACAGTCATATAAGCTGGCTCTCTCTGTTATACTGACTCTGACCTAACGTTACTAATATTGATGAGTTAGGGCAGTGGTTCCCAAACTTTTTAGATCCATGGGGCCCTTAATATTTGAATAATTTTTCACGGCACCCCAAGTCAAAATATCTAGGTTGTATATCTGTACAGTGCTGTGGCATTTACTGGTGCTATAGTGTAATGTATTGTGTTAATGTTTGAAAGGGTGCTTGTATATTACATACATAGTTACATAGTTACATAGGCTGAAAGGAGACTTGCGTCCATCAAGTTCAGCCTTCCTCACATTTGTTTGTTGCTGTTGATCCAAAAGAAAGCAAAAAAACCCCAGTTTGAAGCACTTCCAATTTTGCAACAAACTAGGAAAAAAAAAAAAAACAGAATGACAGTCAGATTAATCATTGGATCAAGTAGCTATTACCCTACGTTGAAGAATTCTATTCCACATCCTTATTGTTCTTACAGTAAAAAAAACTTTTTTTTTGCCTTAGACAAAATCTTATTTTTTCCAGTCTAAACACATGACCTCGAGTCCGGTTTGTGAATAGATTTCCACACAATTGTTTTTTATTGGCCCCGGATATATTTGTATAATGTTACCATATCCCCTATGAGGCTACGTTTTTCTAAACTAAAGAGGTTTAAATGTGTTAACCTTTCTTCATAGCTGATATGTTCCATTCCTTTTATTAATTTTGTAGCCCACCTCTGCACGTTTTATTAGTTCCATAATATCCTTCTTTAGAACAGGTGCCCAAAATAGTTTTAATGTTTTAATACAGGGGTGTGTTTGTATGTAATGTTCACTTTTAAATGTGGATGTACATTTGTGTTTAAATTAAGGGGTGTTTTTGTATGTAATATTTGTGTTAGATTGCAAGAGTGTGTTTGTATGTTGTGCTGGTGTTTGACTGCTTGGATGTATGCACATACATACATTCATACTCATACAGATATGCATGCACATTAACACACAGATACATATAAATACACAGACACATACACACAAATTCATATAGACACGACACATACACACACTGACACATACACACACCTTAACACATGCATACACTGACATAAAAACACACACCCTGACACACATGCACATACACAGATGCACATCCTGACAGACAGATATGCACACACACACACACACACACACACACAGATGTGTACACACACACACACACACACTAACTCAGAAGAACACTGACATATACACACACATACACACACAGATGAACACACTGACACACACACAGATGCAGAGCCTGACACACACACACTAACACACACAGAAGCACACTGACATATATATATACACACACACATATGCACACCCTGACACACACTCATACACACACACACACACACAAACACACACTCATATACACAAACACCCTGACATGCACTCATACACCCTGACACACACACACACACACCTTGACACACACACACCCTGATACACACTAATACACGCAAACAGACACACACCCAGACACACACTCATACATACACACACAATATTTTTATATCCTCAGCCACCCTCCTGTTAGCTTACCTTGTATGTCCAGGAGGGTGGCTTGGAGTCCTGGTGACTGGTGGGAGTGAGGGGTCTGGAGCAGCTCCTGGAATGCTCCTCTCCCCTCATGCTGCAGCTGCCTCAACTCCCTCCTGCCCTCCTGCACGGTCTCTCTGCACGAAGCTGGGAGGAAGTGACAGGTTGTCACTTCTTCCAACCCAGCCGACATTACATGGGCCCTGTCGCGGTCATTATGGACCGCGGCAAAACGACCGGGCCCCTGTTCAGCAGTTATGTTTCCCCGGTGCAATAATCATAGCACCAGGGAAACATTCCGCGGCACCCCTGTTTGGAACCGCTGGGATAGAGCGTTATTTGCTGGTCTTTTTTTATAATAAAAAGTGATTAAAGGGTTAATCCAAACATCATATCCACTACATCCCGCTGTAGTGCCTATGATGCCATGATTAACCCCGGCCTGGTTCCTGGTAAAGGGGCAAACATTTAAGCAACAGTTTTCTCTCTTACCTGGGTCTCCGCCATACTCTGAGGTCTCCAGCTCTCCAGCAGGTTTGGGGACCAGCTTCCGGCTTCTGCAGACCTGCTGATGCCTTCACCATTCATTGGCCCAGAACATTAGTTGACCACTCTCGGCCAAGAAATGACATCCTGTGAAATTGAAATTTGCACAGAATTGACAACAGCCGGCCCGGAACTCTAATTCCCGGCTGGCTGATGATACCCAAGTGACATTGCCGGAGCACCACCGAAGTGGTCATGGTGCTTGGAGTAAACCTTTAAAAGTAAATTTCAAATTATAGTCCAATATAGGTGCCCCAGAAAAAGTTCATGAATTTTAATTTTTTTCCCAATTATTGCTATTAGGGTCTCAACTTTAAAATTCAAGTAAAATTTTATTAGGGTGTATATACCAAACAATGATTGCTGGGAAATGGAAAAATATGTATATATAACTTTGCTGAGTTGGATAATCAGCTGTTTTGAGCTACATTTTGTACAATAACTGTATTATTAGTGAATGTAACCAAACCTTATCGACACACATTTTATAAACAGATCCAGTTATCAAACCTTATACACAATTCAGCTCCCACTCTGTTTTCATATTCACTCATTCAAACCACATGTCTTTCACACGCTTCGCTGATCAGTGAAACAGATTATTTTATTTTGTGCAACATCACATACCGGTAAGTCATGTCCTCACAGACGCAAACATTAAAAATTAGTGTTTTTGGAAGAGTGAAAGTTTGTCACATGGGGCTTTAAAAAAAAAAATGAAATATACATATATAAATGTCCCTTGTTTTATTAAGTCCTTGTCATTAATGATGTGATTCAGCCTTGAGGAGAGCTGATTTGAATGTACCCACAGAACACCTGATTCTCATAGACAGCCCTGTGTGCTGATATATCCTCTGGCAATCCTACTTGTATTCCATCAGTTTAAGGAGACAGTCACATCACCCAATAGAGAGTGTTTCAGTCTTTCAAATTTCTCAAGCTCCGATTCCAACCTAACACCTGTATCTGTGTGTGTGATAAAGAGACGCAGACACACATACACACACACACACACACATACATAATCATAAACACCATGCAGCAATGGGAGAATCTATCATCACCATAGCAACACAACATACACTATAAAGAGTGGGTAGCTAGATAATAAGAAATATTGAACCAATAGTCACACTACGCAAAAAAGTTTCCTATCTCAATATAATCGTTAGCATCAAATGAATAATTTGCACTTTAGACAGATATCGATAGCTTTAATAACTTATAGCAGATATAAAGCTCATGGGCTGTCTAGATGAGTACTTTGTATAAAAGATCTTCAACGATCTCAGCTCATAGACAAGGCCCTCTGTACTTATTTACATCTCACCAATTGCCATGTACCGTGCTCTAGAATTTGTTGGCGCTGTATAAATGCCAGTAATAATAACAATTATATATAAATATACACCAAAAAGATTTTCATAGCAAATAAAAAATATATTTTTCTTTGTGAGTGGTCCAAAAAGCAGCTAATAAAAAAAAAAAAACAGACCCAGTTCTGGTACACATACCACTTAAATGTCCGTTTGGTGTCTCCTAACTCCTTATCTTCAGACAGGGCTTCTAGGTGAAGGCAACAATCGTTTGAGACTCACTATTGAGCTGAACAAAGCTTAGAGTTAAAACAGTATATTCTGCTCTTTCCATTAGTTAATACAATTTATAACATCTTAGATCTGGAGTGGAATTATAAATGGTACCCTCCTCCCACTTTCAGCAGCAAGCTTTGTAGGTCAAACTCTATCTCGGCATTCTAACAACCAGTTATGTGGTAGAAGGCATGGGGCACTCAGCATTTTGCAGGTTGCAAAAACACCTGTAAAAATGCATATTAGTCTGATGTACTCTCTACTGTAAGATAATTCATTCCTCGATCTGTCGATTGCTTATATCTCAAACTGCTTTTAAATGATTTGACACAATCAAGGATCCACATTACTGTCCATATGGCTAATTTCACGTTTGCATTAGCAATATCAATTTCACCCATATTTGGACAGGATTCATTGACTAAGCATGTGGGTTGAGCTATTAAATGCTGTCTAACTTTGGACAAAATTAAGGTTGCTCATGTGGACCTACTCCATTATGGATATGAAGAATAAGGGCCTAAGTCATGGAAATATAGGGGACTTTAAGTCAAACTCCATTTAGGGATTAAACCCCACAGTGGTATAAAAGGACCTTGACTCGGACTCTCTCCAGTAACACTTTCAGGGTTAAGCTCTCTCTTTGCATAATTCTTGCTGTTTAATAGAGTAAGATGGCACGTGCGGAACAATGGATACTTTCAGTTCTGTTGAAGAAGAATGAAGCAGCATACATCATGAATCACGCACATTGTGTTCACTGATTACCTCATTGACTCTCATGTACAGCGTTTTGAGAAGTTAAACGGTTTTATCAAACAGCAGAATTCTGACCAGTTGTAAATTCACTTCATTCTAACACCGTCCAGTGCTCTGGAATATCTTACAAAAAGTGAACAACTTTCCTATTAACCGATTCACTACCTACATCGAGTATAAACACTATTATATTAATGTAACTTGCAGAATTAAATTTAAAATGAAATTGAGGTATATTTACCAGCCGGTAGAAGAACAGATTTCTCTGCCTGGAGTCACTGATTTAAAATACCTTCAAGTTTGCTAAAAATGCAAGCTCACCCCGTGCTTTTAAACAGTAGAAAGGAAGGGGATGGAGGGTACCAGTGCATTGATCGGTCACACTACATGTGCGCTCGGTCTCCCTGTTTGTGGATACTCAAATAATATATAGCAATATTCTGACCTGCAAGAGGCACCTGTCTGGGTACAATATGGGGAGATGTTCACGAAAAGCCTTGCTACAGACAGACGGGGATAACCAAAATATCTTCTGTCTCCTTCTTTCATAAACATGTAGGCCTACAATGGGCAGTCCGAAGCCAGGGTTCCCAGCAAGACATGTCAGCCTCTGGTAACAAGTGCCTACATATAGCTGAAACACTCTCTCAGGAATGAACTTGCCCACCACCAGCTGCAATCAGTACCATTCCTGACTTGACTATAAAAAGGGATAATCTCTGGCCTAACGTAAAAATTATTTCTTTTGTATTTGTAGCAAGCTGTACTGCTAGTAATGCCTTAAAGGTCCTTACAAGTTTTATCAGCAAATCTTTAGCAATTTATTTTTGTCACAGCTACTGTATGTGACACGCAAGTCTACCTGATCTCTCCCCGTCCCTCTTGACTAGTGTCTCTGACTGCCTCTCTGTTATTTCTAACTGGATGGCTGCCCACTTCCTTAAACTAAACTTGACCAAAACTGAAATTCTTATCTTTGCTGTAATATAGATTTAGTTGTTGCTTAAAGGGACACATCAAGCTCCATAACCACTACAGTGTTTTATTTGCTATTTGACCTATATTTAGCAAAATGGTTATTTGCTGTTTAGTAAACTGATGCCTTAGACTAAATTAGCACTCCGCAAGGAATTTTATGTACATTTCTATTTTCGATGCATCATCTAAAGCAGTGGTTCCCAACCCAATCCTCAAGTACCCCCTAACAGTCCAGGGTTTGGGGATTACCCTGTTAAGTCTAAGGTGTTTTTAGAAAAAAATAAAAAAATACACTTTAGACACAACTGAGTGATCCCTAAATCCTGGACTGGTAGAGGGTACTTGAGGATTGGGTTGAGAACCACTGATCTAAAGTGAATGGTCCAGCATGGAGAAAGCTAAAAGGAGGTCTCTATGATAAATACACATTATACAATGACCCAACGGAAACATATTATTCTTACGTATTTTCTCCCTGCTTGGTAACTCAACTAACTGAGTTATTTAATGTATTATCTCCTGCACTGCCATATTGCTAACATGATAGATTATTCACTAAATGACAAGGTACAGAGAACTGACAACTGTATTTTGCCAGACAGAACTTCAAACTGGAAATAAAATAGCTGAAATGGATTTTTGTTTCTAACGTGACTTTTTTTGTCTAAGTTTTATATCCTGTGTTTCGGTACACTCCATTTACTGTAGTGAATCAGACCCTATTTCTCTTAGTCATACATGTCTAATATTTCCTCATTGTGCTGCACTGCAGTATTTACTGACATTCTAAGGATAACAGATAATATTGTAATGAACTGCTTTTCTTTGTTAATTAAGAAACGGTGTTGTTTCAGAACAAGGTCGAATGTTAACATGCAGTTATTTAACTATTTATGTTTTGCAATTTCTCTTCATTTTTATTAACAATATTTCTGCTTGCTGGGCTGTTTTGTATAACACCTTTACAGAGCCTGTTTTAGACTAAAGAGAGCCATTAAATACATAATCTAAGGTCCATAACTCACTGTAATTATTATGGTGCCAGGAGTCCAGTGGTGCCGTCCCACAGAGAGATGTCAAACCATTCGCGAACGTTAGACATTTACCCAACTCTGTGAAGCACCACGCTCCTTCCTGATATGCTAAAGGAAAGATCAGTCGTGTGGACCTTTAGTCGTTATTCACTGGCTGAGAGTGAAGGGTAAACTTGTGCTTCAGCTTATCAATGCAGACTGGAAGCAGTGTAGCAGTCAATATTGAGAGGTATGCAGGTGGGACAGGTGGGCAGACCTGAGAGGGGGTGTCCCCAGTGATGCTTCATAATGGGCATCCCACTCACTGAAGGTGCCTATCTGGTTGGCCTCCAGGGTGCAGGATCTTGCAGAGAGAACTCTCTGAGGGGTTGTAATGCCCACATCTAGCAATGTGCACATACTGTGCTGTTAGAGGACAGTTACTTGTGTCTCCAGATACGGGACAGGACCCCGAGGCTGGAACTGTTGTGAGGCCTGCTGATGCTAGATTAAGCCATGTAAGTGTCAAACTGTCTAGTAATGGTTTGATAGCTTACCATGGGATGTCCATAGGATCCCTGACACCATACTAATCACTACTAATGGAACCCTAGACTGTAAGCTCATTGAGCAGGGCCTTCTTCACCTCTTGTGTCTCTCAATATTTATTTTGTATGTCATTGTATTATTACAGCTTAGTGTATTATTACAGCTCATTGTATTATTACAGCTCAATGTATTACAACAACTCACTGTATTATTACAGTTCATTTTTTCAGCTTATTGTATTATTATAATGAATTGTATTATTACAGATCAGTGTATTATTACAGCTCATTGTATTATTACAACTCAGTGTATTACAACTCACTGTATTATTACAGCTCATTTTTTTCAGCTTATTGTATTATTATAATGAATTGTATTATTACAGCTCAGTGTATTATTACAGCTCATTACAGTTTATTTTATTATTACAGCTCATTGTATTATTACAGCTCATTGTATTATCACAGCTTATTTTATTATTACAGCTCATTGTATTATTACAGTTTATTGTATTATAACTCAGTTTATTATATCAGCTTATGTATTAGTATAGTTAATTGTATTATTATAGTTAATTGTATTATTACAGCTTCTGGTATTATAGCTCATTTTATTATTTTACTTCATTGTATAATTACAGCTCCGTGTATTATTACACCTTATTGTATTATTATAGCTCTGTGTATTATTACAGCTAATTATATTATTACAGCTCACTGTGTTAGTACAGTTCAGTGTGTTATTACAGTTCATTGTATTACTACAGCGTATAATCTTATTACTGCTTATTGTATTGTTACAGCTTATTGTATTATTACAGCGTATAGTATTATTATTACTGCTTATCATAGTGTTACAGCTTATTGTATTATTACAGCTCATTGTATTATTACAGCTCATTGTATTATTACAGCGTATTGAATTATTACAGCTCATTGTATTGTATTGTTACAGCTTATTGTATTATTACAGTGTATAATCTTATTACTGCTTATTGTATTGTTACAGCTTATTGTATTATTACAGCGTATTGTATTATTACAGCTTATTGTATTATTACAGCTCATTGTATTATATTGTTACAGCATATTGTATTATTACAGCATATTGTATTATTACAGCTTATTGTATTATTACAACTTGTTGTATTATTATAGCTTATTATATTAGTAGAGCTCGGTGTAGTGGTTATAGCACTAATAGTTTCTGCACAGTCCCAGTTTTATTGTCTAATTGTTTGGGAGCGCATTCTCAGTTGGAATGTTAATGTGGAATCTACACTTTCTCATTGTCAATATCAACTTCTGTGGACATTAGTGATACGGCGTGGGCACGGGCGGGTTTTTCTGAATCCCTTTACTGTTACTTGTCTTTTCTATTCTTTGTATGTCATTGTGTCACAGTTCAGCTTTTCGAAATATTGTTAACGAGCTCGATGTAATATTATTATTCAGTGCTGAATAATTCAAAGCAAACTTTGTTAACATGTTCCTTTCTTTCCCTCAGTTCACTCCCTCTCTTGTGTTCACTGTATCTCTGAAGGGGAGACTTCCTGCACCGGTGCTGAAAAAAAATGTCCATCTGATAACTACATGTGTGGCTCAACGTTCACATTCAGCATAATTGGTAACGTAATATCGACGGGAATGTTTGTGGTAAATTAAAATAATTATTGATCACAAAGGGTGATTTAATTCCCTATATTTTCTTGTTTCAGGATATACTGTATTTCAATTTTAGAAGCCTTTTAGAAACCAGTTTTTTACTTATAGAAAAAAAAAAACATTGAGTGTAGGTCAGATCAGAGCTGAATAAGTGAAAAGAGCTCAGGCTGGTGTGTCTGGTGGCACAAGAGGAAAACGGCATAGAGTAGGACCACCACGAGCTTTGTAACTGGGTGCAAACAAATAGGTGTGACATATAGAGCAGGATAATTCCCATCAGTAAGGAAGAAAAGAGGATCATAAGGAATAGTGTAGGAGTAGAGGCAAATACCCCTCAGGCCATGGTGTAAAGGCACTGCTTGGACAGTTAGCCAAATCTACAGCTCGTTCATCCTATGCTCTCAGCATGGAGACAGTGTCCAAGCAGGAGTGTATGGTGACATAAGCCACCCCAAATTTCCAGTCTCTCTGCTGCTCTTCATCTCCCACTATGCGTGTGGCATTGAATGCTTTGTGAAAGCTCTCTTCCCAGCTTTTCGTTGGAGCCTGTACAGCTTGTTTTGTAGCAGCCCCGCTGTTGGCCATTTTAATCAGGCCGTGAGTGAGCACGAAGGTCTTCCAGGAACAACAGGATGATAAGTGATTTGCATGGTGGGGACCAGGATAACCCCCACCAGCCCAGAGGGGAGGAAATTACGGGGCTCAAGTAACAGCAGAGAAGTCTGTGCAGTCTCACAACTTATCAGAAGTTGCAGCCATGGCCCAGCAGCAAATCATGGACCTGGTGTCAGCTCCAAGGTTGCCCAGGAGATATCTGACGTCTGTGATCATGTGGTGTGGGGTAAAAATATCCCCTAAGACTCATAAAAAGCAGAACTGATCGGGAGCTCAAGCTCGCCGAGTCCTCTCAGCATGGCGGTCAAGCACCGCCTACCCCCTCATATGCTTTTTAAAATAATTTTTGGACCACTTTTGGAAACAACTCTGCTACGTTTTGCTCAGGACATTGACTTTTCTTGGAAGCTGTTAGAAGAGAAAATAGGAGATGCCAGTTCTCTTTACTAACTGTATTCACACATCAACTGCGAAACAGCACATGGAGCAAACAGTGGAGCACTGGGAAAATAAATGCAATGGTTTTCTTACCCCTAATAAAATATAGTGAAGGTCTTGATATTGTTTCATATGGAAAATAAAATATAGAACAATAATAATGCAGATGTTACTTAAAAATGTCTAATGTGTAAAGATAATCTGGTGATTACACTCACAATTTTCAGAGTCTAAATTTTAAGGCTCAATGATAGCGCAGATGTGCTTTTAAGGCAGCATCCCACCTCCTTTAATTGATGTTCACTCTCAAAATATACAGAAAGACATATAGGGAATTATAGTGTAGTACAGGGATAGGCAACCTTCGGCACTCCAGATGTTGTGGACTACATCCCCCATAATGCTCTTACACCTATAATGCTGGTAAAGCATCATGGGAGGTGTAGTCCAAAACATCTGGAGTGCCAAAGGTTGCTTATGCCTGGTGTAGTATATCCACATAAACATTACCTAGATTTAATTAATATAAAAGACGCTCACCTTCCCCAGAGCCTTGTTTTTCCTCGGCTCTAAGGTGGATACATTGTGTCTCTCAGCAAAAAGCACCAACTCATTCTATTACTACTGGGATTGTGATAAATTGTCATATTATCCCACCAGTGTGAATGTAATGTAAGCATGGCTGTCATCGAGGAAGAGACACACGTTTTACTACCGTGTTCATAATATCCCAGTGAGAGCAAAGATCTGTTCAGATAAACTCTCTGATACTTCCATTAAGCTCTGTTGATGAGGAAAGAAAATGAAAATGCTTCTTAGGAGAACACATGCGATGTGACATGCCACATAACTCCCTAAAAAGACTGAGATCATTCTGTATAAATCGTTACAGAGATTTGAAGCATCCTAGAAACATTTCTATAAACAATGATGTTTGGCAGCACCGTTCTGTATTTTATTATACCAGTGTAATTGATTTAATAGATTTATGTGTACTTTTTGTTCTGTTGAGTCTCTCCAATATAGACTGTCTTTGTTTGGCTATATTTCTCACTGTCCCTCGCTCACGCCCTCACTTTAATCATGTTTCTCTGTCACTCTCTTCCTATCTTGTGCTCTCAGTCACTTTGTCTTTCACTCATATTATCTCTCTGTCTCTTTGACTTGCTATCTCAGGCTTGCTGCCTCTCTTATTCCATTTCTAGACTGCTCTCTCATGCAGTTTGTCTTTTATTCTCTCTTTCGTCTCTTGTGATCTCTCTTTCTCCATGTCCCTTTCTCTCATGATGTCTATTTCGCGCTGTCCCCCCTCTCTCTTGCTCTCTCTCTCTCATGCTGTCTGTCGGAAACTCTCTCATGCTCTCTCTCCTGCTGTCTGTCGCATACTCTCTCATGCTGTCTGTCCCTCTGATATTCTATAAACTTGTTTGTTTTGCTGCTTTTAGACGGAGTAGCACAGAAAGTATTTTTCAGATCGTGTGAAAAACCCTCCTTTTGTGGATTAAGTGGGACTATCGGTTTCCAAAAAGGAAAAGTAAAAACTGCAACTACATGTTGTTCTAGCGATAGCTGTAAACCACAAACCCCAGCATGTAAGTTGATAACGATTGAAGACAGCGTGATGCAATACAATTCTGCACTCCAAGTGTTCAGCATTTTTCAATGTAATCTTTGCAAGAATTATGCTATTTATAACGAACCAGCAAATAAAGGCATATTCTCTGTTCTGTAAGCTAGATAACTATGTACAGACATATCATTGTTTTTCTAGACAGAGAATCAAGTTTTAACAAAGAGCAAGGTGGAGGGTACAGAGCAATTTAACCCAATAGACAACATTTCAATCTCTAACCATTTATAATTATTATATAATAAATATAATAATAATAATGATTACATGAGAAGTGTGTAGGAGGAGTAGAGGAGACACCCAAGGCTATTTACTATAGTGAGAATTCAATTTGAATTGAAGATGAATTGTTAATTTAAGGCCAGCGGAGCCCAACTTAAAGCATATCTGACTTCAAGAATTGTTTACTATTTAAATTTGAAAGTCCCTTTGAATTTACCTTAAATTCTCACTTTACTGAATACTTGTTAGTGTGTTGTAATAGTGCAGCCAGTATTATAGCTTAGATGCCTCCTTGGTCATATTTGGCACTGCATTCATTTTATTTTGTGTGTGTGTTTTGGGGGTAAAATGGTATTTGAAAGTTAGATTTTAGTCTAGAAATGTAGTCTCATCTGCATATGCGTGTAGCTCTAAAGCATGGGTTCCCAATTATTTTTCCCTGTGGAACCCTTTAATATAGTATATCAACATTGTGGAACCCCGTCCCCCTCCCCAGTAAAAAAAACTAAAATAAAAATTTGCGCCATTTTTTGTATGTGCTGGTGTGTGTCTGTGTGTCAAGGTGTGTGTATATGTGTTTGTATGTGCCAGTGTGTGTATCTGTGTGTCAGCGTGTATGAATCTGACACACAGATACACACACACACTGGCACACAGTGGCACACCGATACACACACTGACATACAGATACACACACCTTCACACACTGATACAAACACTCAGATACACATACACACACTTAGATGCACACAGTGACACATACACACATCTTGACTCACAAATACACACACACTCAGATACACACAGTGACATATACACACACTTGCACCCATAGGTACAAACACTGGCACAGACAAACACTCATATACACACACTCATATACACACACTGACATACACTGATATACTGGCACATACACAGACACACGCCAATGCTTACATACTTACCTACACACACACACACACACACTCGGATACACAAACCATTGTAACACATAGACACACTTTGACACACAGATACACACACTGACACACACTCAGACACACACACTCACTGACAAACACACATACACTCTCAGTGACAAACACTTACTGACAAAGACACATACAAACTCCTTAACAGACACATACAGAATTCATTCGTTTTTTTTAAATTTCACTCCACCCAGCCGCCCCACCTTTGGAAGTGCTGGCATGTAGTCTCTATTTCCCTGTGGTCCAGTGGGGCTGCTGGATTGAGTGCTCCCTCGCCACCCGCAGCCATTTTGTTTCCCCAGGGTTCCGTAGAACACCATTTGGGAAACGCTTCTCTAGAGGGATTTCTGTAGGACAACATGTCCAGTTACCTTATTGGAGTTGCTCACACCCAGATAGACTATCCCCCAGGAGCCAGGATTATTGAAGCGTGTTATTAGCATGACTTTTTCTTATTCTGTTTTTGTTTGTTATCTAAGTGCCACGAGACAGTACACAGAGAGTTGGCTTGAACTGTTCCAGCTGTTCTACTGTAAACTCAGCATTTTGTCACACAAATGAGATTATTGAGTGTACTGGAGAAGAGACAAAATGCATTTTACAATCTACCATTATTTCAGGTACTTTCACCTCAACGTCATGTTTTTCTCAATCTTAAATCTTCCGATCAGTGTTGCTGACAATTACTTTACTTTATTACAATGTGTCCACAGGTATTGCAAACAGCAAATCAGCTGTCAGGGGCTGTGCCACCAAAAATATTTGTGATTTCGGCAGCCAGAGCTACGATTTTGGAGATGGTAACAAAGTGAAAACAGAAGTTATGTGTTCAAATGGCAGCATCAATTTACTACCCAAGCCCATGCTTCTGACCATTATCTCATTGATGTCAGCAATAATGCTTTAAGTATCTCAGTATCATTGGATCCTCGTGATATACTCTGCGTGTGATGTGCACCTCCTTTGGATAATTCCACGAATGCTGTCATGGACAAATGACAGCAAAGCCCTGCACTGAATACGAATATGAATTGAAAAAGGGGGAAAACAAGTTGTATTTTTTTTAGTTAATGCTGTAATAGCTTTTTCCAACATGTTTTTGTTTCCTAAAATGTTGCTGCTATGTTTTTCTTTCAGTAATCTAAAATATGCCAGATTGTTTCAGTTGTAACATACCTGAATACCTGACAGAGTGCCTTTGATACACTTCAATAGTACTGCATGTGTGGCTATCAATTCTTGGCCAATTTGTCGAGCAGCCTGGCACACATTAACATTGTGTCACTTCATGCCACTAGCCATTCTTATTCCGTTCTAATAATTGCCAAGGCGCAAATATGCCAAATAAATATACTGACACATTTTTTTTTACACCATGTCTTTCAGATGATAACTAACAGTGGTTATGGTGTGTGTCTGTCATTAGCTGTTGGATGGCGGAAGTTGACGGCTGTAAAAGATGCAAATTTTTGCATGTGATTGGTGCAAGGTACTTACTAGTGGTTACATATTAAAACAAATGCCTCTCGCTTCATCCTTACCAAGAGCAGACTGACAGAACTAACATGTAAATTGTCAGGGATTCAATGTAATTTCAAAGCGAATTTGAAACGTTAGGGCAGAATAGATATTGAAATAGAATAGAAATATTAAATTGTGTGCAAACTTAACTAATTGTAAAACACCTTACTGATGGTATCACGTTTAGCCACTAGATGTCAGTGTCACACCACAGGCTAGACTTCAAATAGTGTTTATAGCAAGTAAATGTGGAGGGGAGAAAGTACAATACTGTTAAAACATATAAATTGGAGAATTTTTGCTGTTTGGGTATTTTAGTTTATATCATTTGTAATTCCCTTTCTAATTCTTCACAGTTCCTTGTTTTACTTAATAAATCATATAACAAGGAAAAAGACAAGCGAGATGGTAAATTTTGCAATAATTCATTAATCTTTCTTGGCTGTTACATAAAAAGTTACAATGTCTTTAAAAATGTTACAGTGTGTATAAAGTTTGAATTACTACAAGAATTGAATGATGTCTGATGAGATACATTTTCTTGCGTACTCTTGTTGATTTTTCGAACAACGACATAAAAGCTTTTATTAACTGTCATGTTAGGAGATTGTTGAGAAGCACAGACGTTTATTGTAGTGAATACAATAACTATAATGTTTTATTGTAATCCTAAGGGCTGCTTGGATCCCAGCTCATTACATCACCTGTCAACGAATACTCATGATCAGTAGACGTCTTTGTTCAAATTGCAATATAGCTCATACATTGTTTAAATATATTACTAAAGATGAATTGTGGTATTCAAGAATTTCTGTTTATTTTAATGTTTTTTTATAGTATCGATATTTACTGGGATATTTTTTAAAATCCATAAACACTGTGACATCCACCGGATACGTTGTCTAATTTTAACCAGTCCAGATAAACCATTCTATTTGTATTAGTAATAATATTATTATTATTATTATTGTTATTATTATTATTATTATTATTATTATTATTAACAATAGTATAATCCTCCTCATCAAAGAATTGGGGAGATTGCATGTAGTTGCTGATAGTTTCCTTATATGTGCAGGGATGAGGACATTAAAATTACCCAACTCTATGGTACTCATGTTATTGACCTTAGAAGGTTAAAGGATTGAAGAATGAAAACCAGGGCATTAGGACACTGCTACTGGACCAATAACCTATGAGCTATTATACCACTAAATGCAGAGTACCATGGTGCTATTAAATAAACGATGGGATGGGTGTCAAGGTAATAAAGCAAATTGTTCCTCAAGGGACAGCACTATTTTAAAGAGAACATATATTTAAGAAATTAATCCTGCACTAGAGAAAGCTATGTATCACTGCCTCTGTTTCAGGATTCTGTTGTTGAAAGTCTCAGTGACATAACTACAAATGTTAAAGCAAGGGTGGAGATATGTTTTAATCCAAAGATCTGTTGTCATTAGATGTCAGCAAGAATGGATATTTATTTTGTAGACCATAACCACTACATTCATGTGCAATATTGAACCAAAATCCAAGTATTATTTGTACACAAAATAAATCTTTTATATTTTCTTTTGGATAACAAATAATACGGTTTAGTGAAATTCGTGGGCGATTTTTCATGAAAACAAACACAGTGAAAATAGTTGAGCATAAAAAATATCTATACATATATAGCAATCCTCAAAAATACAGTTCTGTTCTGGCACAGCCAAGGGACACCTTAGATTGTCACCTCCACCTCCACAATGATACTAGATGCAAATTTGGAGAGAGTCTTTAGTAAAATGATAGAATGATAGAGAAGGGCTTCACCCCTGCACAGAAGTGGAGAAGACCATAGAGACTAACTGTCAGTTTTCAAACACTATCTGTCAAAAGGAGCATGTAAATGGCTGAAGGGTCCTGTCATATAGGTAGGGATTCGTTTTTTTTATATACTTATACCTTATTTAATATATATATATATATATATATATATATATTCCATTTCAAACTTTGATGTGGGGATTATTCTATTAAAAATAGATTTGAGATGACAGTTGTCCTTTAGGTTGCACCCATGCTCAAGCGTACATGTAGTCTTTATTTTTTTCTTATGTATAACTAAAAAAAAAGATGGAGGAATAGGAGAAAAAGGATTGATTTACAAGCAAAACCTGACACACTGCTTTGAGAAGATTCACTCGCTCATTGTTTTCGCAAACTCTGTTTTTATACCTCCTAACAATGGAAATATGGACACTTTTGGGCCACTAGAGGCGCAACACCTCCTTTCATTCAACCTGCCCAGAAAGTGACAAAATGCCCAGATAAGGAACATGCATCCATGCCAGTCTGCCTCAAGGCAGATAGAGCTTTCTAGTAGGATAAGTGTCCTGGGGTATGTCTTTCAGCATAAACACTTCTTCATTGTGTTTATTCCACATTTGGACCTCTGTTAACGAAGAAAACTTCACTGGGACATCCCAGACAGTTCGTTTCATTAGTGCTTAGATTTAAAGAATTTGACTTGTTTGTACCAGGTGAGTACCAAGAGTTGGAACCAATAGCATATATCTAAGATTCTATTCCTTTCATTGTGTTTATTCCACATTTGGACCTCTGTTAACGAAGAAGACTCCACTGGGACATCCCAGACAGATTGCTTCATTAGGGCTTAAATTTAAAGGAATTTGACTTGTTTGTACCAGGTGAGTACCAAGAGTTGGAACCAATAGCATATATCTAAGATTCTATTCCTTTCATTGTGTTTATTCCACATTTGGACCTCTGTTAACGAAGAAGACTCCACTGGGACATCCCAGACAGATTGCTTCATTAGGGCTTAAATTTAAAGGAATTTGACTTGTTTGTACCAGGTGAAAAGAGTTGGAACCAATAGCATATATCTAAGATTATATTCCTTTCATTGTGTTTATTCCACATGTGGACCTCTGTTAACGAAGAAGACTCCTCTGGGACATCCCAGACAGATCGCTTCATTAGGGCTTAGATTTAGAGGAATTTGACTTGTTTGTACCAGGTGAAAAGAGTTGGAACCAACAGCATATATCTAAGATTCTATTCCTTTCACTGTGTTGACTCCACATTGTGCACAAGTCGATTGACTACCAACTGCAAATCATGAACAAAAAGAAACAAGTTGAAAAAATAAACAAAAATAATAAAAAGGACATGGTTTAATTAATACACTTTCAAGTCTTTTCTAATTCTCTTTTCACATTATTCTAGATAAACGTCTTGACTTTTTCTTCCTTAGTCTGTCTGTTTACTTATCAAGTAAGAGTCTTTCACACATATGCAAAAAACAAAACAAACAAACAAAACAAAACACATAAAAAAATAATTTCTCTTAAAAAATACTAAATATGAAAAGATTGGAAAAATTACAGTAGCCTAGGCTTTTTGGGTTTTTAGAAAAGTCATTATGGGAGATGGCCAATGCCTGTTAATTTGATATGGTCTTTCAAAAATGTAAAGAACTGGACAGCATTTGTGAAATTGCAAAACTGGAATGTGTGGAAGGTTTTGCAAGATCACAGACACAGTCACAGATATTCTGCCCATTGTTACAAAAAATCAGTTCTTAAATAGGGCTTAAATAGTCTCTACATTGTCTCAAATATATTGTGAGACATTTCTAAGAAATGCCAACAAAGTTAACTCAGTTCTTCACAAAGACTATGTCTTTATGTAAAACTGTAAATAAAGTCCCTTTGGAACATCCTTTAAAATACTACCTTTTACATTAATAATTCAAATTAGACACTGAACAAATGATATTGAAAAATAATAAACACTTGGGTTTATCTTTTATTGAATAAAAAAGTTTTTACCAACACATTCAAAAACAAATATGCAGTTTAAATGCATCGAGATACATGAATGGATAAAAAAGTACAATGCTTGAAAATATATTATTTTTGTAGTTCTACCTCAACATCGTTCCTATACAGGTCCTCAAAAGATACATTTCCCCATAATTCCGTTTCAGAATCAATACCAGAGATTATTATAGGACTTGTGGGGAGGATTGTCATTCTTATGTCACTGTTCAGTGTTCTGAAGTGTTTACAGCTACCTTCATTGTCAGATAATGCCAACATAAAGCTGTTCTCCCTGCCAGCAGCTTCCTGTGTGAGACAAGATAAGGATCTCACACTAAAGCTCAGTTTGACAAGCTTTCCAAATTATTCAATACTGTTTCCAAATACTTTATATACAAAAATACCACTTAAACTTTAATGGTGACTTCTGTAGATGTAAATCATTGGGGAAGTTTGGTTCTACAGTATTGACAGTATAGCATGTGTAAAGCTTAGTAAATCAAAGCCCCAGACTGAAGAAAAGCCTTTCAGACTAGGAACTCTTTTTCGAAAAACATTTTTGTGAGCATTTTATTTTTTAAACTTGTAAAATAATGCAGTATTTTATTATTTAATAATACAATATTTATGCATATAACTAATATCTATTTTTATGTATGTTTTTATAGAAATCAAATGTGTTTGGGGTGCAAAAGTCGCTCACGTATCATTTCAACAATCTCTCACCCACTTCCAATCACTAACCAGTTGCATTTCCCCGCAGCCACTGTTACATATAGGTTCACATACAGTCATATAAACACATAAAGATAGCAATAAATAAATGCAGGGTTAATTTAACCACACCCAGCGCAAGGTACCACACGTATTCTGTTTGCAGGTATCACTGACCCTTAGCTCACCTTGGGCTTCTTTCATAAACTATAAAAAGTTACAGTGGATGACTGATATCATGATGGCGATAACAGTGATTACTAACAGGGAAAATCCACCAAAGGGGCCAGCACTTCCATTAGTGCATGTAACCTTTAAATCCGCATGCGTATCATTCGACGATACAGACTGCATTCCGAGGACACAGAAACTTTCGGTAGAGCAACCACGAAACATTAAGGACGATGATACATTTCCTGAAGAACAAAGAATTGGAAAGAAACAAATATTATACAATATAAAAAGAATGTGTACACTAGTAACTGAAAGTTAACACGGTTATGCATTTCCAACTAAAGGTTTTGGATATTTTTTTGTAAACAGCCAGCACAATTTAAGTGTCTTAATTTGGCATCTGTTTATAGTTGAGCTACAGACCAACTCACAGTGTCAAGATATATCCTCTTGGTTATGGTTATGGTTCTTGTTATCGTTTGTACTTATTTTTCAATTATTTTCATACAATGTTAGATCATTTCTAGTGATTAAGCTTGAAATGGTTTAGTGTGCTTGTACTGCAGAGTAGGCCTTGTACTCCAGACTCATAAAGGGACACTCCTCTGCACAAATACAAATACAAAAAAAATCACTGTTTGGGGGATATACCTCAAATGAAAACATACATGTATTTTATTAGGCATTTGCATTTTTCATTTGGGTAATATCTAAAAGAAGATGTCTTGTCTGCAGCCTTTGCAAGCCCTCCCTTACTAACCCCGCCCAAACTTTCTGTGGCTGTCCAATCACAGACTTTCCAATGCAGCTCAATGAAAAGTCTTTGCAAGGCAGGTGCTCTGGGCAATTGCTGCCTCTTGAGTTTAGCTCCACTGAACTTAACAAACAGGAAGCAATAGCACCTGTCTTCGGATTGACTTTCAGTGGGGGGTACAAGGTTGATTTATAAAATTGCCAATTTGCTTTTTAAATCTGCACTTTTTGTAAAATTAAAAAAAGACACACTCTTCACACCTAAAGCACTTCAATAGAAAATACAACTTTTGTAAAATAAACATACTGGTTATATATTACTTCCTGGTTGCTTTATTCAGTGGAGCACAAATCAAGAGGCAGCAACTGCCAGAGCACCTTTTTGAAAGACTTCTAATTTAGCTGCATTGGGAAGTATGTGATTGGACAGACATTGAAAGTCTGGGCGGGGTTAGAAGGGGAGGGCTTTCAAATGCAGCAGACAAGAGAACTGTAGATTTTGCAAGTTGCTTTTAGATATAACCTCAATGCAAATATGCATAATTAAATGCATGCATGTTTTAGTTGGGAGTATATCTAAAAAAACAGTGATTTTTATTTATTGACATTTGGGCATGTGGAGTGTCACTTTAAGTCTGGCAAAGCATTACAGATATACCATAGGACCACCAACCGTGTTGGACTGCATATATCTTTAGTAACTATAATTCTTCAACCTGTAATCTTCAACCTTTGTAAAAAAACGAGTAATACCGCATTACCTGTGATGTCCGCGGCTATTAGAAAACACTTAGTCTCATTGCCCGTACACTGGATAAAGTCTTCTGTGGAACACCTATCAGACTCTACAGAAATACATGTTGGACACGTCAATCCATTCACTTCATTACTCACAGCTGCTACTTTAAGGGGATGACAAGGAAAGAGGATTAAATTCAGTTCATTTTCTAAATTGTGATATATAAATATTATATATATATATATTTTGCAGTACAGTGATAGGTACATTTTCCAGCCATTTTGGTTTTTCCTCTCACGTGAGGAGAAGAAACCAAAAAAAGGGCAAAAAAGGAGGAGCTGTGAAAAAAATAACATATCATATTTATTTGTCACTTTTCGCATGATCTGTGAATAAAATAAGCATTAAGTGACTATCGTAACCATCAATCATTCTTCGTTCCCACAATCGTCTCGTCTCTTGATGCCCGAGATGGAACTCTGACTCACGAATGAAATTAAACTATTTGTCCGCTGCACGTTTCGTTTGTTAATGATTGGTCCTTATAGCATTTCAGGATTTCAGACATTATAGCAATCGTCCGAAATTCAGTCAAATCACAATTTATTTGAAACTTTAAAAAGTTAACTTTGAAAATGTACTGTTCCTTAAAGGACCACTCTAGGCACCCAGACCACTTCAGCTTAATGAAGTGGTCTGGGTGCCAGGTCCAGCTAGGGTTAACTATTTTTTTTATAAACATAGCAGTTTCAGAGAAACTGCTATGTTTATCAATTAGTTAAGCCTTCCCCTATTTCCTCTAGTGGCTGTCTCACTGAAAGCCGCTAGAGGCGCTTGCGTGATTCTCACTGTGAAAATCACAGTGAGAGCACGCCAGCGTCCATAGGAAAGCATTATGAATGCTTTCCTATGCGACCGGCTGAATGCGCGCGCAGCTCTTGCCGCGCGTGCGCATTCAGCCGACGGGGAGGAACGGAGGCGGAGAGGAGGAGGAGAGCTCCCCGCCCAGCGCTGGAAAAAGGTAAGTTTTACCCCTTTTCCCCTTTCCAGAGCCGGGCGGGAGGGGGTCCCTGAGGGTGGGGGCACCCTCAGGGCACTGTAGTGCCAGGAAAACGAGTATGCTTTCCTGGCACTAGAGTGGTCCTTTAATCTGTATTTTGTATAAATTGTGATCTTCATTGTAGTACCACTGTTGAGAAAAGCATTTTCCGGGTGTGCCCCTTATTCCCCTTTTTAGCATTACTGAAAGGCTGTACCTTATTACTCTTAATAGTTGGCTGTTTTCCCTGTTAATTTGTAGCAGTTATTGTAAATGTTCTACTGACTTTGCAGACAAACAGCTCTCTGTGCACACTCATTTTAGAATTTCAAATGAACAATATAGTTACCAGAAAAAACTACAGCCTATTGTATTTGTTCTGGTGAGTGTGGGCTTTCCCTTCAGGCTTTTTGCAGTAAACACTGCCTTTTCAGAGAAAATGCAGTGATTTCATTGCAGCCTAGGGAAACCCTTAGATGGCTGCTAGAGGTGCTTCCTGGGGCAGTGCTGCACACTGTGACTGACATTCAGTGTCTCCACCCTCTGCATGGAGACACTGAACTTTCCTCATAGATATGCATAGATTTAATGAATTTCTATGAGGAGATGCTGATTGGCCAGTGCTGTGTTTAGCTTGTGTTGGCTATGCCCGTGATCCTATGTGAAAGCATCGTAATTAGCTGAGAACAACACTTCTAATGATGTAAGCCAAACAGGCAGATCGGGGGCAGAGCCAGCAGCAGACTGAAATAAAAGTAATACTTTATTATATTTAGCGGGGCAAGGATGAGCCAGGTTGGCTTGATGATGTATTTAACACTATAGAGTCAGGAATACATGTTTGCGTTCCTGACCCTATAGTGTTCCTTTAACCTACAATTAGTAAAATGAAGGCAAGAGTACCGCCCTCTACAGTTAGCAAGCTGATAGGAGTAAGCTATCTCAAACTGTGTATTTTTGCATTTGGATTTATATGAATCCGTACATCTTTACATGTACATGTATGAACAAACCTACAGCCAACAGGATGAATGTAAACAATGCCTCCTAAAAATGAGTAATTTAATGGTTAATAGTGATATGTTGTTGAGATAAATAAACTTGATAAATATCAATACAAGTTTCAAACATTATGATCTTACATTTGGGTTCAGGTGGGGTACAATTATCAGAGACACAGCATCTTGTGGCAACTTGTGACTTCATGCCACCCAACGCACTCCAAGATCCTTCCACATCGCACAGTGTCCTAGGCAGACAATCTCGAGAAAATATTTCAGACACCTTCACTCCGTCTGTAGACGTCATACAAAAAATCTGTCAGTGAGATACTACACATACTGGCATATAAAATGACACAAATAAGTTACTTAAAAAGTTAAAAAGTCACAGAATTAAATGAAACAACCAAACTGGTTTTGACAGTAGCCTACGCTAGTATAGCTTTCCTCCTCTCGACTCATGATATTAATGGGAAAGAGAGATTAGAATATAGTATCAGAGCATCCGGGAGGACAAGTTAAAATGTAAAAACATGTGAGACAAAAAAGTGAAATGGGACATTTATTATCTGTGATCTCTTTATTAGTGGCTAAAATAAGAAGGCTGAATGAAAAAAAAATAACCTTTATATAATATTATTATTGGTATTTATATTGCGCCAACATATTCCACAACACTTTACAATATTATAAAGGGGGAAATTTAACAATAGACAAGACAATCACAAAATGTTACAGGGACAATGGGTTGATGAGGACCTTGCTTCAAAGAGCTTACAATCTAGAAGTGCACAACGCAGGGTGCAGGTGGCACAGTCAGCAGAAGTAATTATGCGGCCGGCATCGTCTGTCGATACAATTGATGCCACAGGCAGAGCACCTGGCATAGCAAAAGATACATTTGATTGAAAGAGATCCACGTAACTCTTAAAAATAAAACATGAATGATTAAACAAATCAAAATCTAATACGTACTTCGAGAAGTTACTTCATAAGAAGATAAACACACTTGATCAGAGGTGCAGTTGATGCTGGTACCATTGCAGGAGTTGGGGCCAGGTACTAAACACTTTACACACGAGAGAGAGTAACCTGGAAACAATATTTGGAAATTCAGTAAGGACTCTACAAAGATTAAAACAAATTCACAGCAAGCAACTTAAACATCCATTTTCTATATGGATTTAGAATTTTAGACTTACAGTTAGTTTTTATTCATTCTTTTTTTTTTTTTGCATTAAGGCTAGTTATTTTGTTTGTTTATTTTTCTGCAAAGACAATCATTGTTCTTATGAACACAACAACTTTTTATGTATTATTTGTGTCATTTTTTTGTTACTAACTCTGTGAGCTGCGAGAGAAGGATGTGTGTGTCCTGGTATATTATCTCAAGATTCCCATCTGCTGGGCTGCTAAAACACGTAATAAACATGGTATATAGCCCCATACAAGTACATTAGTAAATAACCATTAGAATACGTATTAAGTTGATAACAACTAACAAATATATATTATATAAGTATATAAAAGATTTGTCGCAATGTGTATATGTTTGAAGTGAACAACATAAACTAAAGGTGCTTAAAACTAATGATCGTCATTAAAGACACCATGCAAAGGGCTAAAAGGGACATTATAGTGCCCAAAACAACTTTAGCTTAATGAAGTAGTTTTGGTGTATAGATCATTCCCCTGCAATTTCACTGCTCAATTCACTGCCATTTAGGAGTTAAATCACTTTGTTTCTGTTTATGCAGCCCTAGCCACACCTCCCCTGGCTGTGACTAACACAGCCTGCAGGAAAACAAACTAGTTATGTAGTATCCCATACTAATGACAGTTTATAAAAGTGATACTTTCTATTAGAAATTATAATAATTTATTAAACATCGCACTGGCTGTCAATTAAACAGCCACAGGAGGTTTCTTTTCGCTTCCCGCCAGCTTTGATGAACTAACGTAAATAGCAGGCACGTTCTACTTAAGCACATCTTCCTCCCCATTGCATAGACCTCAGACCAGCTTCCACAGACCTCAGATCACAATGCTGTATGTGAGGACACCTTCAGAGGCTTCTCAATCAATGAAAGTCTCTTCTGGAGATAAAGGGGGGACCTTGCAAAGTTTGCAGATCATAAGAACTGCAGCTTTTGCAAACTGTTTTAAGATATACCCCCCCAACAGTGACTTTCAATTTCTGCCCATTTGGGAAGTGGATGTTCCCTTAATATTAATTGCCCAACCCTTTTATATTTGATTTTCATGCATGAATAGACGTACCTGTAGCTACAAGAGCTGAAAGGCCGCACAGCAACCCAAGGAAACGTTTCATGACAAAGTTATGGATTCAGTGTGTATGGAAAGGGGATGTCAGATCTTCACGATGTAGTCAGGTAATGAAGCAAAAGACTCATATTTAAATACAATCAGAGAGAGATTGGGAGGAGTAGGGCATTGTGATCAGTTTGGGCAAGTAGGTTTGGTGTGTGGGTGATAAATCCATGCACGATTCCTAGAAGACAATGAAACACGGATGCAACACAATCAGGCGGGGCTCATAAAAAAGCCGTGTTGCAACTTGTATAATTAGACTAATTAAAATCATTGTCAATAGTATCTATATGAAAAATTAAAATGTTTTTTACTAAACAAATTCTGATTGCAAAAATCATTCAGGACACTTCTGGTCAATTAAGAGGATCAAAACCCCAAAACATTCAGAAATTATTTGAATCAGTCCAAAAACAAATTCTGTCTGAAAAGACATGGAACAGTACAAAACAGAATGAATGAATGAATAAATGAATGAATGAAGCAAGCCACAGTAAGCAGATGGATATTAAAACAAACTAATAACTAATTCTTCTTTGTGTTTTACTTTTCGATGGATGTTTGTTCCCTATATTTTCTTTGCCAACATTGCATTTGTATTTTACTATTTCCTTTCTGTAAATTTGACTTAATTCACTTAAAGCATGCCTGCCCATAATAAACAGGAGAGTGACGGGTCTTTGGGACCCAGATAACAAGCACAGCGTGCTCTCCCTGACTCATGCACATTGAATGAGAAAAGATGATAAAGATAGCCCCGTGGCAACCTGCTTATTGCCCAACCTCATTCATACACACTAGACTTGCATGTGGATGAAATTTGGTTCATTCGAAATGTTTTGTCCAAAAATCTAAAATTGTTAGGACAAAGCGAATGTTGTCCATGTAGTGGTTTGGTTCATCCTAAGTTTGTTTCTATATATTTTTGTTCTAAATTAAATTCAGACTGAACATTTTTTATTTTAAACCTCTTACTTATTGCCAGCAAGTGATGGATTTAACAAGAGAGACCCCCCTCTCGTCCAGCATCTGGATATTGACGGTAGTATGTCAAGTCCCTGAAATTGGGACGAATACGCATTCATCTGGATCAGAATGTAGGAGTGCAATATATACCATCTATGGAAATTGTAAGTAATGTAATGGGAGTACCAACTTCCTGTGGTGGGATTGGGGCCTACCAAATACCAAGAGTTCTAGGTTATTCCTATTATCCAAGGTGAACTGTAGACATTGTCCCAGCTCGTTCACCTCATTTGAGGCAGGGGTAGGCTAATTGTCAGGAATCCATAGTGTCTGACATTAACCAAGATGAATCTATAGACACCTTCTTCTTCCAAAATCCCACAAATTGTGTACAGAAATAAATGTTTACAAATACTTGTTCCAGCAGCCCCATACACTAATATCTACGAAGGTGTCAACCTAGACCTTCCAATCTCAGCTTTATTTTCTTCTTAGGTGGTCTCATATATGGATATCATTTTGTTTGTTTGGCTTTTGATTTTAACACCACTTTATTCATTCGTTCGTTCAGGGTTCTTTTTCTTTGCCCTATAATAAAATAAGATAAGATAATGGAAAACAAAAACACATATGAATAGTATTCGCAAGATCGTTCTCTTAATTTACCAAGTGGCTTCCCTTTCCTCCTTGGATGTAGCTTATTCCTGATTGTCCAGTTATGAAGCAACAGTGCATTGCTTAAGGAAGTATTTGTCAATTGTATAAGAAATGAGTCACGCACAAAAACCTAAATTACTCTATTATTGGATCAGTTTCATGTGAAAGTGTAAAGTTACTAGATGAAATGGGGATTCCCATAGTCCAACAAACAACTGGCTTTTAATAAATTGTCTACGCAAATATTCTTTCTTAAAGGGACACTATAGGCACCCGGACCACTATAGCTCATTGAAGTGGTCTGGGTGCATTGTTCCAGGTCGCTTAACCAAGCACAGCTAATTATTACAGTTTTTAAGAAACTGCAATAATTACTTTACTTGGTTAACTCCACCTCTAACAGAAAGCCACTAGAGGGACTTCCGGGCTGCTAGGCAACTTGTGGTCGCCTAAATGACACTGGAAGTCCTCACGCTATGCATGAGAACTTACAGCGTCACCTAAAACTCCATAGGAAAGCATTGTATATTAGGGAAATCCTAATGCAAGCGCGAACATTGCTGCGCACGAATGTTAAGACTCCCCTAACGGCTGAGGTCAGCAGGGGAGGAGTGAAGGCATTCCGAGCCAGCAGCGAGGGATATCAGTGTTGAACCCTGGTAAGTGACAGAAAGGATATTTAACCTTTACTGCACCACAGGGGGTGTGGTGGTCTGCAATGAAGGGGGAAGCTACAGTTTCGATTTAAACACTACAATTTAAAAATAGTCTACCTTAGCATTTTCACTGCGTACATGGGTTATACCTTCATTTTATTTTTTCCATCATTTTATTTATGTGTATAAGTAATTAGGTTTAGTTTGCTCCAAATGTATATACACTCACTCTCCAACTGTGGGATTTAATGTCCCAGTCTTTTGCGATCACCTGCTAATCTCTCTCTTTTGTATGATATATATTAAGTATTTAATAGACAGAATGATTATGGGATACTGTGAGCATGAAAATGTTTCTATGCCCAGAGTATCTTTTTAGCTGATAGTTGTTTTTTTTTTTATGTTAGGTAGCACCAATGTCGAGTGAAGAGAACTCTAAGTGAGAAAATCTGTATTCTACCACCCCTCTCTATGACTAGCCTAAGATATATTGATGTCTCTAATGCAGTCTCCTATGAATGCATGCCCTTATGAAATTAATTCTTGTTATGATTCATAAAATGCTTTGGGCAGATAATGAGGAAGTGACTATTCCCATAACGTCATTTCAAGCAGAAGGAGAGGACTTTGGGTTCTGGGCAATCTCCAATAGGTGTCAAAATGTTTTCAAATCGGAGAAGAAGGAATTAATCATAAGTTATTATCAATATTGACTGTACAATAAACAGTCAACTCTTGAAAAAATGAGTTAATCTTCCTCTATATAGAAATACCCAGAGCAAGAGAGCAATATCTCTGTAAATGATAATAAACCTAGATGTTTATAATTTGGTGCCAAATAGTTTGTGGTGAGACCAAACATGGTAAAACTCCCTGAGTGCAAATAGAAAAAAAACTGGTACTCACTTCTCAACTCTGAGATATGCAGGCGATTTCTCTATCTGTATACGATATTTGAAGCACCAATAACTCTGGATTAAAAAAATAAAACCACTGTGAAAATACATGTTACAATTATCCCACACGTTGTTGGTGGTTAGTGACAGTAGATCACCATGGAATGCCACTTGTGTCCTCAGTTAAATATAGATTCAATGCTCTTATGCTTTATAGTTAAAATGCCACTTTTTTTTTTTTTTTTGCAAAACTGACAGAAATATTTTACTATTCTTGAAAAAAAAAAAATTGTTGGTGGGCTTAACACGATATGACCATGTGGTGGAACTGAATCCCCATATTTGATTGCTGAGATTTGAAGTAGCCTAAAACTGTCTTTTTCTGTGTGCACGGTTCCTTAAGCTGTATTTTGTATACATTTTTGTCTCTACGACAGCACCACTGCTGAGAAATGCCTTTTCTGTGTGTGCCCCCAATTCCTCTTTTTTTTTTACTATGTATGATTCTGCCACCAGATGGCGATACTCTACTCTCTAATAGTGCAGCACCAAACCTATAGAACATTTGGCTCACTGATAAACTATTCTTAGACTGCACTACAAAGTATCTGAATCAATTTACACAATAGCATATCGCCATCTATGAAGACACTTATATAATATAGGCAGATACTTGTTTAAAGGGACACTATAGTCACCAAAACAACTTTAGCTTAATGAAGCCTGCTAGACCCTGCAAGAGCCTCTTGTATGTAATTAAAGTTCAATTTACATAGCAGAAGAAAATACAATGTTTAAATTAAGTAACATCTGAATGAAAATAAAACCATTTGGTTTTCATGTAGACTATGTTATTCACAGCCAGGGGAAGAGTGGCTAGGGCTGTATAAACAGAAACAAAAGTGATTTAACTCCTAAATGGCAGAGAATTTAGCAGTGTGACTGCAGGGGCATGATCTATAAACTAAAACTGCTTCATTAAAGGAAAACTCCAGTGCCAGGAAAACAATCCGTTTTCGTGGCACTGGAGGTACCCTCTCCCTCCCACCCCCCAATCCCCGGTTACTGAAGGGGTAAAAACCCCTTCAGTCACTTACCTGGGACAGCGGCGATGTCCCTCGTCGCTGTCTCCTCCTCCGCGCCGCTCCTCCTCCTGTCTCCGTCGGCGGTGGGCGAGACTGATCCCGCCCACCGGTCGAGGAGACCTAATGCGCATACGAGGCAATGCCGCGCATGCGCATTAGAGCTCCCCATAGGAAAGCATTGAAAAAGATTTTCAATGCGTTCCTATGAGGAAATGAGCGACGCTGGAGGGCCTCACAAAATCTTTGCTATGATTCAGCATCTGACCTCTAGTGGCTGTCTAGTAGACAGCCACTAGAGGTGGAGTTAACCCTGCAAGGTAATTATTGCAGTTTATAAAAAACTGCAATAATTACACTTGCAGGGTTAAGAGTAGTGGGAGTTGGCACCCAGACCACTCCAATGAGCAGAAGTGGTCTGGGTGCCTGGAGTGTCCCTTTAAGCTAAAAGTTGTTTTGGTGACAATAGTGTCCCTTTAAAACATCATATTAACAGTGTTTCTGTTTACATTCATTTCTTTTCTATCCACAATGACCAATGAGTTTATTACAAAAACATCAATAAGACAATCACAAAGGGTTACTGTATTTTTCTGTTTATTTATCTTTGGCATTTACTGGCACTTATAAAGTGGCAAAATATTACACAGCGCTGTACAATTGGGAAAAAGACAGTACAAAATAAACAGACCGATACAAAGATAACGAGAGCCCTGCCGTGAGCGGCGATCTAGCCCCAGAAGATATTGTATACAGAGTACAAAGGCCCTAAGGGGTCGAAACGTTGTGTGGGTCTTGGGTCCAATAAAAATATCATTTGGAACAATTTCGAGTGTCTGGATTATTTTCTACAATTATACTTCATACATGGTCTCTTTGGTACTGGGACTGATCCAGCAGCACCCTGAGAGTCCAAAGCGAAGGGTCGAGTGCAGTTCCACTATCTATATATCATTAATTCTGGACCTGGCATTAATAAAATAAAACTACAAACATATAAAGTGCTAATAAACTTCCTAATTCTAGTTCTTTCTGTTCTTTGAACCCCCCCATTTAATGCATAACACATATCATATACTTATCTCTCACTTCTCTCAATAACAAAATGTCCTTTATTTTTTAGGAAAAATAATTGACCTGTCTTTATCTTGACTACACTACCTCCAGATGATGCTATTGATTCTGGTGTCATAGTGCTATTGCTGAAGTGCTAGTTGCTTTGGTAATTAAAACAAGACATTGGAGCATCCGCTTGCAGGATCCTATCACAACATTAAGGGACGTTTGGACCACTAAATGTTACTACATCTTTTTGACAGGTGATGGGGTGTCCAAAAGATATATATTCATGTTTAGGAACATTGCACCGGCAATTACATTTATCTTACATAAAAAATAAATATGTATACATATAGGAAAGGTTTTACCGGCTTATATATTTGTATCACACTGGGCGGGCATGTCTATGTGTATATATGTATATTGTTAGCCAAACAGCCAATACCCTCTAAAAAAGCCTTTTCTAAATAACCAGTCCGAGGTCGGAGGTCGGAGTAGGGGAAATATAGAATCATGTCTTTATTGCATTAGAGAGAAACAGTCCAAACTGATTCACAGAGCTTGACATTTCGCATAAGTCTGAGTTATCATTTACAAAGGAATGTGAGCTACCCCCCCCCATTCTACAATTTTGCACAATGTAATACACAGACCCTTTGTTAGAGATTATCTTGCAAGAAGGGGGAGCCCTAGCATTTGTTGACCTTGAAATACTTATAGTTACTAATATGTGTTAAATTATACAAGCAATTTAAACTGCTTCTTAACCCTTTAAGTATCAGACAGCAAGCTCATGCAATATATCAGTTGGAATATACAGGTTTGTATGTTGCCATTACATAGCTATATGGATATTTGCACATATCTATCTGTATGTATATGTATAAATAATCACCTTACTCCAAATATTGTATCCTTATCCAAAAATCATAGCTTTATTTTATCCCATTATTCTCTATTTTTGATTATTGTCTGATTATTCACTTAATTAATGTGAAAATTGATAAAAAAAAAAACACATTGCTTAAAGACAATATTGTATATACTTCCAACGGGTTTACTTTACTCAATTTTAGCCATATCTTTATCTTAAAAAAATAATAATAATAAAAAGAGGTGAAAATTAAGAAATGTAGTATATATTGTATCTTCTTCACACTTGTTCAGTTCTCTGAATTCCCATTTGATTTGCAAGCATTACTCATAAAGGAGCTTGGGAATCTACATTCTGAAACGATAAAACATTCAGTCTTGTTTATGATAAAACAAGTTTAGTTAGGACAGTGGTAATAGTTAGTGCATATGAGAATCCGCTGTACAGGCTGACACTTCTACCCGTACATGTGCACTTGGTTTCGATTTTGACATTCTCAATTTGAAGAGCATCCTTCCCAATCTCACAGATACTCTTGGTAGCGCAGCCGTAGAGTAGTTTGGAAGAAGGTTTGGGCCCTGAAGATAGCAAACATCGCATCCAAGATCAATTAATGACGGGTCAACCAATAAAATGACAATACAATATCAATTATCAAGTAGGTAAACACGTGTAAGATATTTATGGGGCCAATTAGTTCGTATAAATGATGCTTGTGAAATACTATGTAGAGAACAATGGAATATTGTTAAATCGTTTTATCACAGGGAGTAGGGAGTTCTGCTTTTTTCCCATCATTCAGATTTTATTCAGTCATCTTTAACCCCTTAAGGACACATGGCGCAAATATTCCGTCATGATTCCCTTTTATTCCAGAAGCTGTGTCCTTAAAGGGTTAAAGGAACTGTCAAAGGTTAAAAAACACTTAGCCCTAAGCCTCTGATAATGCAAAGGTCACCTAAAGCCTGGGTGAGGAGAAGGAATGCACAAAATTAACACTGCTTAAATTTCAGCCGTACAGTGTCCCGGCCATTTTCGACTCGATGGTCAGCAATGGTAGCTGAGATCAGGACTGCAGAGCACCGTAACATTTCCCAATTCACCCCTGGAAAATAGTTTAACTTGTGGATTAGTTGACACTATGTAGCCAATTTTGGTTGTGAAAGATAGCTAGAGGTACTGAGTTAGGCTCTTCCCAGCACTAACAGTCTATCATTGTCAGACAAACTTAATAAATGCTCATCATCTGAGTGGCAGTAGGGAGACTGGGTGTTGGGGTGCTGCAGAGAGAGCCACAGGTTTTGTCAAATTTCTCAAAAATAGTTTGACACAAACCAGGGGAATGGCACGCAAAGATCCATTGCACCATAACCACTATATTGAATAAATGTTATGGTGCTTAATGTAACCTTTTAAGGTCACACAGTCCCAAATAAGTGCTTAGAGGATACATTCTTATGGGAATGAGCTGTTATGGGAATTTTCACACTATTGGAAAGAAATCACTTTGACAAAAACATTTTGGATCAAATTTTTCCATTCGTTTTTTATAAAGGACTAAATATCAGACACCAGGCCCGGACTGGCCATCGGCACACCGGGCAAATGCTCACCACTGGACCACCAGGGATGGTGTCGGAGTGCCGGTCCCCCCCTCCCACTCACCAGCATGCCGGTCCCCCCCTCCCAGGCTAAAGGTAAGAAGGGAGGGGGGGACATAATGCATACTCTTTTATTTTATTTTACCCCCCCAACACTCAATCCCTTCTAACATTCACACACAGCACACACATCACTATCACACACAGCACTCTCACTCCCATCACACACAGCACTCTCACTCCCATCACACACAGCACTCTCACACCCATCACACACAGAACTCTCACACCCATCACACTCAGCACTATCACAAAACACATCATACACAGCACTCTCACACACATCACACTCAGCACTCACGCACATCATCCACAGCACTATCACACCCGGCACACTCACACACATCACATTTAGGACTCACACACACATCACACTCAGCACTCTCACACATCATCCACAGCACTATCACACTCGCCACTCTCACACACATCACACACAGCACTCTCACACATCATCCACAGCACTATCACACTCGGCACTCTCACACACAGCACCCTCACACACATCACCCTCAGCACTCACACACATCATCCACAGCACTATCACACTCAGCACTCTCACAAAACACATCATACACAGCACTCTCACACACATCATACACAGCACCCTCACACACATCACACACAGCATCCATCATACACACATACTGCACCCCTCACATACACACCGAACCTCCCCAACACACTGCACCACACACATACACAATACTTCCAAATATATATATATATATATATATATATATATATATATATATATATATATATATATATATATATATATATACATATGCACACACACACTACATTCCTGACATACACACTCTGGATACCCTATACACACACTAGATTCCTTGTAAGCAAACACATACTACACCCCTAAACACACACTCTCTACAAACACTACATCACATATACACACACACACACACACTATAGCCTGTATGCACACACTTGCTACATCCCCTATACACACATTCTTTACAGACCCTAGCCACATATGCATTACATTACACCACAAACACAACACGACTAAAACCGACCTTATTACACAATACCACACCACAATTAGCTCACTCTATACACACACACACACACTCCCACAAGCAGGCTCCAAACACAGCACGATACTCTTTCCTGGCATTTTTGTCTCCTGGTATCCATTTATAGAGACACCAGAGACAAGTTGCAAGGAAACACAGTGCAAGCATGTTATTAAATTTGCTTGCACTGTGCAGAACAAATACAGGGCTTTTTTCTCATGCTAGAGCTCTTTAGCAGAGCTCTGCGCATAGTCTGCCCTGGCCTGCACTTTGAGAAGGGGGCGTGTTTGTCGTTAGTGACGACAAAACACACCCTCTCTGCACCGCCCCTTCTTAGTGGGCCGCTGTGATAAAAAAAATGCCCGGGCCGAATATTTATCCCAGTCCGGCCCTGTCAGACACTAACCGTTTTGTCTTTCCTGAATAATTTAGCTAATTAGCTAGTGGCGTTATAGATAAAGTGCTACACTGAGCTGATTGTTTAACAATGCATGTGTTATATTCACAAAAATATGAATACAAGCCAGCTCAGACTCAGATCAGTGAGAAACCTGGGATTTGGGCAGTAAGTAGGCACTGCTGAAGAATTAAATTTAGTGTCAAGAGCAGGATGGCCCAGAGCTTGTCAATGAGCAATGACAACAACGAGTAACATTCATTAAACTCTTTCCAAGTTTAGAACCTATGGAATGCCAAGATAGTAAATTAGATGCTCTGCTGGCCCTTAAGGTTTCTGATGCCCATTTTAAACATCCAGTATAACTAACTGTAACCTAACGTGTGTGGGAGCCTGGAGCGTCCCTTTAATAATATAAACCCACCCAGTATAACTAACTGTAACATTACCTACACAGTGCATCTAACGTGTGTGGGAGCCTGGAGTGTCCCTTTAATAATATAAACCCACCCTGTATAACTAACTGTAGCCTAACCTACACAGTGCATCTAACGTGTGTGGGAGCCTGGAGTGTCCCTTTAATAATATAAACCCACCCAGTATAACTAACTGTAACCTAACCTACACAGTGCACCTAACGTGTGTGGGAGCCTGGAGTGTCCCTTTAATAATATAAACCCACCCAGTATAACTAACTGTAACCTAACCTACACAGTGCATCTAACGTGTGTGGGAGCCTGGAGTGTCCCTTTAATAATATAAACCCACCCAGTATAACTAACTGTAACCTAACCTGCACAGTGCACCTAACGAGTGTGGGAGCCTGGAGTGTCCCTTTAATAATATAAACCCACCCAGTATAACTAACTGTAACCTAACCTACACAGTGCACCTAACGTGTGTGGGAGCCTGGAGTGTCCCTTTAATAATATAAACCCACCCAGTATAACTAACTGTAACCTAACCTACACAGTGCGTCTAACGTGTGTGGGAGTCTGGAGTGTCCCTTTAACAATATAAACCCACCCAGTATAACTAACTGTAACCTAACCTACATAGTGCATCTAACGTGTGTGGGAGCCTGGAGTGTCCTTTTAATAATATAAACCCACCCAGTATAACTAACTGTAACCTAACCTAAACAGTGCACCTAACGTGTGTGTGAGTCTGGAGTGTCCCTTTAATAATATAAACCCACCCAGTATAACTAACTGTAACCTAACCTACACAGTGCATCCAACGTGTGTGGGAGCCTGGAGTGTCCCTTTAATAATACAAACCCACCCAGTATAACTAACTGTAACCTAACCTACACAGTGCACCTAACGTGTGTGGGAGCCTGGAGTGTCCCTTTAATAATATAAACCCACCCAGTATAACTAACTGTAACCTAACCTACACCGTGCATCTAACATGTGTGGGAGCCTGGAGTGTCCCTTTAATAATATAAACCCACCCAGTATAACTAACTGTAACCTAACCTACACAGTGCATCTAACGCGGTTGAGTGCTGGATCATATACATAACAAAGTGTTTCCTTTCCTTTAAACTTGTTTAATAAATCAATTTGTTCTAATATTTTGCACACTGATAATCATAAAAGAGATGGACTTGCTCAATCAACGTTTTTGTTGCTTTTTAAATGATCATTATATAGAGATGCTAAGATAAATGAATTATATTGTGATTTCCTTTCCATTACGTTTTTCTAATTACCTTTTACGGTAGTGTTCCGTAGTACACACATTTTCTCATTTCCCGTGCAGTTCATCGCTGTAATCTTGGGACATTGAGTATTGTTTTCAATGGTGCAGGATCGGCAGACGAGTCCATTAGGCTCATTACTAATGGCTGAAACTTGAAAGCATTTGTAAGAAAATAGTGTTATGCATTAGTCATTCTCGTTAATGTATGTCTTTTTTTTTGTGTGACTAATTTTAAATTGTTGGGTGGAACCACAAGGAGGCAATGGACCTGATAGTAAGAAACAAGAATTAAAGAACCAAAAGATCTGGTCAAAAAAACAGCACTGACCCACGAAAGATAATGAAATAAGTTGGTGAAATAAGACAGTGAGTGATAGAAATTTTAAAGGGTTATGTATTGAATTTCACATTTAAGGCCAGAGAAGCCAAACTGAAAGCATAACTGTATTTTTCCAGTTCATTTATTTTGACGTTAAAGTTCGAAGTAACTTTGAATTCACCTTGAATTTCTACTTTAATAAGTAATAGGATTCCCAAGAGCCCCACTTTTGGCAGGACAATCACAATTTCATGATAAATCACACGTACAAAATATCCGGCAATCAGAAAGCTACAGAAACAGTTGAACACTCCGACTGCGAAACATACAGGCAGAGCTACCCCAGAAACATCAATAGTGACACGGAGTAACATTTGCAAGGTTATTCACTATAGTGTAAATTGTCAAAGATTTTAAAATGGATACAATTTCACAGTTTGTCTGTTTTGGCCTAAAATGTTAATTTTATTTTAAATCCCTTTGTTTTCCCAAACGTTTACATTTTAGTTAATAAGTCTGTAAGACCCTATTTTCTGGAGGAACTAATAGGGTCCCGTGGATGGTACCAATGCTCTATGAACGCAGTCAACTCTGCTTGACTGGGCTGTAAGCATAACATAATCCGTACCCCCAGCTGTCCTGAATCTGACAGAGAAGTCCCAGTTTCGAGCCTTTTGTCCCTTCTGGGATGCCCCACCCTCTTCCTGAATAGGTCATGCCAATGGCATCGCTGTCATGCCCCGTTTAGCCTAACCCTTGTTCTGATTATCATACCTCCCAATGTTGGGAGGTGTACAAAATGGGATTTAGTTTTCCAGTTACCAAATATAACGGAAGAATAAATGGCCAATAACTGAGGTTCTTACATGTGGGTTGAGATGTAGTACAGTTATCAGTGAAACAGCAACTGATGGTGAGCTGTGATCGGACGTTACCAAAAGTGATGTAACTTCCTCTCATATTACAGAAATTCCAAGGAAAACAATTTCTTATAATTGTTTCTGGTTTCATCTCGCTCCCTGTAGACAACAAACAAGGACAGGCATAATAAAAGCATAACAGGAAACAGCAACTATCAGGGAGCAAACCTCGGATACAAATGTATTAAAACAAATCTATAAAACTCGAAGAAGAGCAAGAGAAAGTGTGGATTTCAGGTTACCTGTTCACACTCAGGGGGCTGACATTAAAGTCCTTCTAATACCAAGTATCCGCAAGGGTGATCTAAACAAAATCATTTCAATTAGCATCCCATTCTTAAACAAAAAAATAAATAAATCAAATAGGAAAAAGCATCCAACTAAAAGTTAAAGAAACCAGACAGATACATTATTTTTTCTATTCAAATGTCTCCAAGATACCTGCTCCTTCACCTAAGTTCTACATTTTCCAGTCAAAATGATATCAAAATAGATTAGACTGCCACAAAAACTCAATCCATAAGGTTTTTTTAAATTTTATATTAAAAATAATGCACCGACTGATTTTGATCTTTCTTTATAGTGTCTCACCACACATTTGGCACTGATCTATAAACTCAAAGATAGATTTCCATCTCCATGCTGCTGAGACCCAAAAAGCTCAAAAGTATACAGTCTGCGGTTGATTTCTGGTCATTGGTCCTTTGGGATCATAACCCGTTCTATGATTTAAAAACAATGTTTTTAAAGTATTATTCCATTTTTAAGTGTAGGAATGCAGGGTAAAGTCTGAAACATGATGCCTGCTTGTGCTCATTTACATGTCGAGCTGGGAATTCTGGAATAAATGTGGAATATACTTTTCCTGGAAAAATATTATATAAATAAGCCATGTCTCTGAATTTCTGTGTCAAAGGTGGATTTCCTAAATTCCAAACTGAGATATGCAGACAGTGCACAACAGTAATGCTTCAATCTGAATACTGTTATCAGTAGATTTATCTCGCAGTAAAGGCCTAATTCCACAAGCCCAGCATCCAACAGAAAGAGCCACTTCATTCCTCCCCTCTCCTTTCCCCTCCTAGCAGTAAACCCCTTCAAATAACGGAGTCTACTTCTATTCCTTTAGTCAATTTCCAGAAATCAACTAAAGGAAAGCTACCATGAACGACACCCACCCACCCCTCCTCCAGCCCACCCCGGCTCCTTCTAATAGCGTGTTTTTCCAGCTGTTTGGCATCTCACTGATTTACTTCCTCATTCCCTGTACATGTCACTGTCAAGGATCCAGGGCTGTAGGGCAAAAGTTCTTATTTTTCCCTTGTTTGGGTGAGAATTTTCCGAGGATATTCATTATGTTCATAAATTATTATACTTCAAGTTGTTTAAACAATATTTAAAGGGCACGTTGGTCTAATAATTCCTATGTCACAACTAAGTTCCCAACACGGTTTGAACAATAAGTGACACAGGAAACATGATCTTGCAAGGTTTATGGTCATCGTAAAAGCAACAAAATGAACACAGTTCTAAAAGACGAGGGATCTTATTTACAATGTTGAGTACTTTAAAAAAAGAAGACACAATAAGAAAATAAAAAAAGCAATTAAGAAATTACCTGAAACAGTGTATGACGACCCACAGACCTCTTTTGGATGACAAGTGACACTGGAACCTTCACAGGAACTTGTATTCAGGGCGATACACTTTGTGCATACTAGTGAGTATCCTGCAAGAGAAATATGTGAGATTCCATGCAGACTGAACACATTTCATTTTATTCATAATCCATCATCCAGTCCATTATTAATATCTCTTAACGTGACCGCCCGCCCTTTGTAGAGAGGGAAACTGACAATTAGACATCTGATTTGATCTTCTGGCAGCCGAATTGTTTGTGTTCAGTTAGGTTTGAAAGCAAGAATAAACATCTGGGTGGAATACTTCTGAATACCTTCGATGAACGGTTAAGCTTATTTACTAAGCCAGGAATTGTGGAGAAGTGCTAAATACATTATAGATTTATGTCAAAATAACCAACATGGATAGATCTTACCAACCTATTTTTTTCTACTTCCATTTATAAAATTTGCATTTCTGTGTTTTGGAAAGCAATGTTTAAATGTATTTTTAATTATTTAAGGTAGTGACCACCACTAAAGGCGTGCTTAACCTTTTAAGGTAAATGTTGCCCCTTTCTGCAAATTGGCAATGTTTTACCATGAGAGGTTAAACATACAATGCCACTGAACCCAGACTATGTCACTAAAGGAACACTATGCATTCCTGACCCTATAATGTTAAAACCACCTTTAACTCCCCAAATATTTTATTTCAATCTGCTGCTGCTGGCTGGATCTGCCTGCTTGGCTGACATCATCAGAAGTTGTTATTTCAGCCAATCAAAATGTTTTCCTATAGGATTGGCTGAGACTGTCAAAGAGGCAGATCAGGGGCAGAGCCAGCATGATTCAAACACAGCCCTGGCCAATCAGCATCTCCTCATAGAGATGAATTGAATGGATGCATCTCTATGAGGAAGTTCCGTGCCTGCATGCAGAGGGTGGAGACAGTGAATGACAGTGAATGAGGGTGGAGACAGTACCTATTTTCACCAGATTCATAGTGAATGTCAGTCACACTGTGCAGCACTTCCCCAGGAAGCACCTCTAGTAGCCATCTGAGGAGTGGACAGGGGCGGTGTCCTTAGGCTGTAATGTAAACACTGCATTTTCTCTGAAAAGACAGTGTTTACTGAAAAAAATCTGAAGGGAATGATTACACTCACCAGAACAAATACAATAGGCTGTAGTTGTTCTGGTGACTATAGTGTCCCGTTAAGAGAGTTCCACGATCCTTTAACAGAACACATTATACGTAGTGATCTGACTGTAAACCCCATATTACCGACTGTGATGTCACACTGTGAATTTAATGGCATAATTCACATTATATGTAGTTCTATTGCTACCACAAGCACAACATGAATCCCCGGAGGATATGCCTTGAAGTAGGATATGTAGTAAGAATAGCCGGGCCAGGGGTGTGGGTTTAGGCATTTGTTAGTGTTTCTGATGCAGATGCTGAACTGTTAATAGAGGCTGGTTTTTGGTGGAAGCAAAGCTGCTCGCTGTCAATCAGGTGAATGAAAACAAAAAAAAAGAAAAAAAGTATCATCCTACTTTCCCCACAAAACTGCTTCTGTGAATCCAAATGCTATTTGCAAGGTGGGAGCTACGTCAGCGTATGATCAAACCCATTGTTAATTATTATTAATGTCTGTACCGTACAGACACATAAATGGAATGGAACCCGTCGGAAACAAAGAGACAAAGACGAGATTAATTGCACATTGACCAGACAGAGTGGCACTGTTATCACAAACTGTCTACACCCTCTTAAATACTACCATAGACTTTTGTAAACGAACAGGTTAAAAAAATGATCTCACATACTTGAAAGAGCAAAAAAAAAAGTCTAAAGACTAGACAGTCATTTGTGCTGATCTGTAAATATAGAATAAAAAAAAAAAGCTTATCTGAAAAATAAGTATTTGGGATGAATACTTTTCTAACAACCTACTTCATACCTCTACTTTTACTATGTCTGTTAGTCCATCCATTGTACAGCGCTGCGGAATCTGACGGCGCTATATAAATAATAAAATAATAATAATAATAATATTGTACTTAGTGTCGCAGCAGGCCTGAACTGTCTCTTTTTGTTATTTTTAATATGTTGTTATAAGGTAGAAGTTACAAAGTAAATAAATAGATGTATAAACATGTTTGAGATTCTACGTTCTAAATTAACATTTTTTTCCAGTATTAACCCATAAAATATCATAGATCTGTTCAATGCATTGCATAGAAATGCACTGGAATACTGCTGATGCTAAAATGGTTATACTTTTTTAGAAAATACAGTAGAAAAAACTGATTATAAACATACAGCAATATCAATATTTTTTATTATGAACATGATCTCATATTTATTTTTTTCTTGCATGAACAGACTTACCATTCGGTACAAGAGATAAAAGGATGGAGAATAATGTAATTATGGGTCTCATGATGGAATTATCCAGGAGCTGGGATGGTCAAACTTCTTGATGCTGATAGAAAATAAAGCAGAAGGTTATTATGAAGGTTATTATAAAAAGGATGGGCAGGCAGAGAGAGAATTAAAATATTAGAGAAGGGCGTGAATGGTAAAAGAAAGGGGAAAAAAATAAAATCAAATAATTACAGTAATGAATATTTTATGGCTCATAGATATCAATAAGGACACAAAGAATAAAGAATAAAAGTGGATTATGATTTAAATGGATTATGATTTAATAATTAATTATAAGAATACAATTATTATTTCATAACAATTGATATATAGCCAGACTTAAAGGTGTATCGGTGGATGTGCTAATGGAAGGATGAATATTTATACAATGGATTCCAGGGATAGAAAGAGAAAGCCAGTGTCTTGGTAAATTGGATGCATTAGGTGATATCATTAAGATATGCAGTAAAATTAAGTCTGAATGGCACAAAATTGAACAATATTCACATACTTAAAAACATTATAGGAGAGTATAGGAGTAATGTGTACTCAACAAGTCAGCACAAAAAAGGTACCTTAAAGGGTCGTCAGGCTCTAATGGAGTTGTCATGATTTCCAATTGAATTTTAATGAGTGAATTATTATCTCTTGAGTTTAACATGGAATTTCCAACATCCCACACTAAACGTAGAATAACAAGCCCCACACCATTCATCCATCAGTTATGGAAATGGAAAAAAACAAATTTGAATGCTCATTTTGGTCAGTGTTTGTGACTAAGTGGCAACTAAATAAGGCTGGACATACCCCATTTGCAATAACTTGGTTTGTCTACTTTAGCAAATGGTATGCCATGATGGGGGTAATTCTGATTCCTCATTCATACGGTCTTAAAGGGAAACTATAGTGCCAGGAAAACAAACTCGACCTCCGGCAGGGGATCAGTGGGGACCCACTGAGTACAAAGGACGACAAGGAAGTTCTATGCCACCCTGCAGCGTTTAGTACCACCCCCGCCAGGATGGCATTATAGTGGAGCCCTAGTTCTAGCAGGGACTCTTGTCCGCTAGATCCACCGAAGTACAATCAGGAACAAGAAAAACGCCAAAGAAATATCCCACCTCCTCCCCAGCAACTGGATGACACACTGCTCTGGGAGTACAACTGACTTTATTTTGTGACACACGGCTTTTATGCCCTGACCCCTTACAAAGTGTTTACAATTCAATAAAAAAAGGGGTTTCAATCCCAGGATCCTCTGTGCCTGAGAGATAATTGCATGAGACAATGCAGCCTCACATTACACTCCCAGAACCAACAATACAGGAGCTCTGCGTTTAACATCCTGTACAAACTCCCACAACTCCCAGGCCTCACCTTACACTCCCAGAACCAACAATACAGGAGCTCTGGATTTTTCCTGAGTAATACCCACCCAGGTTCCCCCTAAATATATAGCATGCTTGTCCAGCTGTTTGAGATTCTCCCTCAATTACCTCTTCATTCCCTTTACATTTTACCAATAGCTGCAATTATCTGTGAATTTATTTTAGCAAACACTTCCAAATTTTCCCTGCTACCTCTTGTCTCAAATCCCCACAGTATCCTTTAGATTGCAAGCTCACGGGCAATCTAGCTAAGCACTTTGTATAAAAGAGCTTCAATGGCTAGATATTAGCTTACGGGCGGGGCCCTCTCTACTTTCTGTATTTGTCTGTGTATATTGTACGTCCTCCACTAATTGTACAGCACTGCGGAATCTGTTGGTGCTTAATAAATACCAGTAATAAATAAATAAATAGAAAAGCCCTCTAAGTTAATTATCTCTCAGGTACATAAAATCCAACAAAATATACTGTACCTCAAAAGTACCCCCGCCGTGCATAGGAACCCCACAAAAAGTACATTCCCCTCATAGCCCTCTTATCGGTTTGGTGAAACGGAAATATCATCAAGGTAAAGTTCTGACAAGCCAGGCACGAGGCGCAAGCCCAAAACAGTTCCAGTCCTTGGCCGGTCTCCGTTCATGAGGTTTCAGTGCGAACACCATGCCAGGGAATTTCTCCATTTCAGGATACAAATGCTCCCCCTGTTCGGTAGTTCATATCTCCTGAACGTCATTCGTCTAGGTCGTCTGGAAATAGAACGAGTAGCAGTCTAAGTTTTACCGGCGTTCGTGCCAGTGCCTAGCCGAAAAGAGTTTCAGGCCCTCGACAACCAAGTACGCTGCCCACATTTGGAAGACAAGTGTAAGCGTTCCACCCAGTGGAAGCATTCAGTAATAACTTCCCTTGCGGTTTTGCACTTAAGTAGTCGGTGTCAACGTTCTAATGGGGTACAGGGGTGGTCCTCGTTCGGGAGACAAAATAATTCTGTTCGTATCAAGTCTCCCGAACAGAAAAAGGATGAAACATGCAAAACAAACAGGGAAAGTATATATAATAGTATTTGGAGGTGTCCATTCTGCTACAAGCATTGAACGCCTGCAGTCCTTAAGGGGTTTAAAAGAGGTTTCTCAAAAGATTATTTTGAGTTTGGAGGAGTTTGTATACTTCAAACATTTTTCCTTTGAACATCGAGTTTTTCTTTGATCTTAATGAGTTAATTTCTCAGCTCTGTTACCGATGTCTTGTTTAAATTTCTTGTATAGGTTATCCAAAGCTACTATTAAACTTCTTAAGAAACTACTTTGTAGCTGGATACGTCGTCGTCGTCCGTCCCCCCCCCCCCCTGACGACATGGAATGTAATTATTCAGGGAGAGAAATGTTCTCTGTGGTTTTATAAATGAATTAATTACTCTGGGAGTATAGAGGTATTATTTTTCCATTCTCTTGTTTATTCCCATCGTTTAGTTTGTCTTTTTTTTGGTCCCATTTTAAATGTATTCAGGCTTGTTGCCAAATTGTTATCTTAACGTATCCACTAGTATGTTAAAGAGATGCTTGATCTCCATAAGATAGACACTATTGAGTTTCCATTTTTTCCTTACTCCATTCTTCCCTTCGCTCTTCAAGCCTGATTCTCTAAATCCAGTGATATCAAAAATATATAATATGACCTACTACAGTTTAATGCACTTCATGTATGTCTTCATTACATTCCTCAGAGTGGTGAGGAGGAGTCATGACCAAATTCAAGCATTGGGTTTTAAGCAAGACCTATTATGCTAGTATGTAAAAAAAAAAATATATATATTTTTCAGGGCACTTCAGTGTTTTGTGGAAAGGGGGGTGGATTTATTATTTTCTTTTCTGTGGGTTTGTTGCCTTTCCATTCTTTCTTCTCTTCTCTTCTCTTTGTTTTTTCTTTTCCTTTTCTCTTCTCTTCCTATTAGGGCAGAAATTCTTACACACCTACGAGCAGCTCGGAAGAAATGTATGGGAGAATACATGACACACGGTCTCAAATCATATCTCAAAATGTATTGGATTCAATCAGGGTTTATATATAAAAAACAGACGATGATGACTTAGCACTACGCCATATTACGCAGAGTCAGCAATTCAGCAAATATTTTGGATCATTGACAGAAAAATTAGTTCATGGTCACAAGGTAGGCAGGTCATGGCCAAAGGCCATCACTTGAAAAGATGGCAGATAACTACTTCCTAAAATTAAATTGTACATCTTTCATTTAATTTTAGACATTGTTTCATAACATAATTGATCAGATTGCAGAATGTATTTCTTATACTTCCTCAAATATCTGCTGGACATGTACTTCCCCTATTAGAGAACATCTGTTTGTAGATGCAACAGAATAAATTAAACATAATATTTTTCTTCTTTTTTATTCCTTTGCCCCTTCTATTTTTTTTCTGTATCTCCTTTGCTTCCCTTCCTTTCTCCTTCCTTTTTCACCCTTAACATATTCCTTAAATCCATTTACCTCTGAATCAGTTGCTCATACTCTTAAGACATAGTGTATTCCAAAAGCTCACCTCTTCTTCAGATTTGCAATTTAATACTGCCTGTTTCTTTATATCAGAGAATGAAAGTCCCAAAAGGCTTTATCAAGCAGATAAAAGAAAAAAAAATGCTTTCCTATTGGGAAATCTTAATGCAAACATGGCCATTGCTGCACATGCTCATTAGGTCTTTCCTCCGTTGGTGAATGTCGGCAGGGGGGGAGGAGTGTGGGTGGAGCTGAGCCAGCACCGAGGGACTTCGGCAAGTGACAGAAGGGGTTATTAATCTTTTCTGTGCCACGGGGATGAAGGGCTTGACAGAAAAACAAGTTTGTTTTCTTGGCACTATAGTTTTCCTTTAATTAAATTTCACTTGGCAAAATTAGATGGGCCACCACAAATCAAACAGTGTATCTGTTTTAGTGGGCATTTCAGCTTGTTGCATTCCTGTTCTGGAATTTAAAGGGACACTGTAGTCACCCAGAGCAGTGGTCTAGGTGCTGTGTCCCTTTTGCACTTAGTGCTGCAATGTTAAACATTGCAGTTCCAGAGAAATGCAATCTTTACTTTGCAGCTCTAAATCTGCCCTCTGTGGCTGTCCAACAGATAGCCACTAGAGAGCTTTTGGAATCTAAACGGACTTCCAGCATCAGATTTTCCGCATAGTGAAGCATTAGGTTTCCCCCGCTGGCTGACATCGGCGAGGAGGAGCGTGGGCGGAGCCTGACCCAGTGCCAAGGGACATCGGCGCTGGGTTCAGGTAAGTAGGTAAGTGGCTGAAGGGGTTTCAACCCTGCAGCCACACGGGAGGTGGTCAACAAAGGAGGGGGGCACTACAGGTGCCTATAGTGCCAGGAAAACAGTTTTTTTTTCCTGGCACTATAGGATCCCTTTAATATCACAGGTTTCTATACACCCGAGATAAGATTCCATTTAATAAAAGTATTAATATACAAATTGATACTCTTTAAATTATTACTGTCTTTTTAAGAGGAAAATAAATACCTGATTAAAGTCCTGTTCTTGATTTTAATATCACAGGTTTTAACCCTTGGGGAAATTCACCTTAGCAAAAAAATAGGGGGGTCCCCACAAATCACACCAATGGCTTATCCAGATTAAATCCTCTTTAAGTAGGTGAATTATGGCAAAAATAAAACTGCTTATTATCTGGTTATCATGGGAACATATAGAGTGCCAAATGACAGACGGTGCATATCGATTTGGTTACGGTGCTGATCCCTATTATAGAGCCGTATTCTCCATGAGCCTCAGCCTAATGAAAGCAATGTGTGCATGCACGCACCCTGCATCATATCCATTCTAATCTATTTATTTATTACTCATTTTACTAGCTGCTACACTGCATATTATCATTGTCCTATACATTTTAACAATTTTACTTTGTACCAATAAAGTATTTACGTCGTATCTAAATTGTGAAGAACTCAGATCTATCACATTTGTTGATAGAGGTAAATTTATTTTGTGTAATTTCTCCGTATCTGTAAGTTAGATCTATTAAACGTGTGAATCGCTCCATGTCTAAATTGTCCTTTGGTAGCAAATATATGTGAATATGGCTTTTCACCTCAATACACTTGAAGTGGAGCTCTTATTTCAAACCAGATGGTTTTGGGTAGAGTGGTGATATTATTGTATACAAATGAATCCTCTACAAGTGGTTACTGCCTCTTTAAAAAGAAAAAAAAAACAGATTAAAGTCCTAAGATTTCTATATATCCTTGATGTGATTCCATTTTGTAAAAGTATTCATATATGTGATCATTCCTTGATCATCTTCAAGAAAGTACTGCCTCTTTAAAAGGAAAAGCCAGCTTAAAGGGAAACCATAGTGCCAAAAATGTTGTTTTCCTATAGTTAAACACACCTTCTGTCACGTACCTCAGATTAGCACCAATGTCCCTTGGTGCTGGCTCAATACCTTTGTTATCAAGAATTATTTAGTAGCATTTTTACAAATGTCTTCAAAATTACTTTTTCACTTTGTGTCACATTTCATTGTAGGTGACATCACACTTACAGATTTCCAGATATATAGATACCGTAGTGAAACTATATCAGCATTTTTATATTGGACATAGTTTTATGAAATTACAGAACTTGCAGAATAGTTCATATAATTCTATTTAAACATTTCTCTCACAAGGTAAAAAAATGATGGTGTTACATAAAATGTCAAGCTAATTAAATTATGTCATAGATTAATACATGTAATCATCTTTTTGCAAATGCATTGGCAGTTTGAAGTTTCTGTTACTAGGCTTGTTCGACTTTATTCTTTTTTTTTCATACTCATTTCTCAGATATATACCTAATACATATATATATATATCATCTTGAAAAAGTTCCAGATAGGGGTCGAAACGTCAATCGGGACCTTTTTGTCACCTTGTGCTTACATGCAATAAATACCACGAAATACCTTTTTCAAAAACCCGTGTGTGCACCTTTTTTCCTGACATATATATATATATATATATATATATATATATATATATTTTATATAAGGGTTTATTTAAGAAATGTAAAATTGGGAATTGGCCAAAGATCTGAAATAAACTCCAGAGATAGTGTGCAGACAGACTGTATCAGCATCTTTGTATTGGGTATCTGTCACTTTAAATCAATTTCCAGATTTTCGATCCAATGACTCCCTTTTCTCAGTCTAAGGAGCAAGTTAACACTGCAGAACCTGCACAACAGATCTTATTGGCTAAATTAAATAGTCACCGTAAAGCTAAATCCAATGTTAGCAATGTATTACTCCTGCCCATTTGTATTTATTAGTATAGACACGGATACGTAGGAATGATCACATCCAGGTGTTCAATAAGTAGAACGCTTAGAACTGAGTTACTAGATACATAAATCCCTTCTCTCAGCAGAATGGAGTCTGTGTCCAGGGAGAGCTCTTCTCACACAGTCTGAATATAAACAGACGGAGGAGAGATTACTAGTGAGCAAATTATTTCATGTGTATAGCAGTGACCTTAACATATCCAACCCAGCAGAGAGAGTTAAACTAGTGCCCTGTCTGCATTTAAAGAGACACTGTAACATAAAAAAATACATTATCTGTATTCCAATCTGTATTAGCTACAGTCTAAATGTCACTTTATCAGATGCCAAACAGGCTAAATAATTATCTTACGATAGCATATATAGAATGGCTAAATCACTGCAGGCAACTACTGCATCACCCCGGGATGTTATCCTGCGATACCAAACCTTTGCAGACAAGCTAAACCTGATGATAGCGCGTAAAGGAAAGACTCCCTATGTTTTTGAATCCAGCCATATATCCTTCTTCCAGCACTTGAGTAGATCTACGCTACTTTGGCGAAAAAGCATGCAGTCCATCACTAAAACACTTCAACATGCGGGAATCGCATACCAATGGTCTACCCCCAGAGTGCTTTGGGTCGTCCAGAATTGAAAGACACACAAGGCTTCGGATCCCACAGATGGACAGGTTATTCATATCAGCTCTGGGCCTCCCCAACCAAGTTACAGCCGCTGCAGACCCTCCACGCACATCATCCTGGAATTTAGATGAAGTGACACCTTTTGTGCCACACGGAGGGAGAGGCCCAGTGACTTTGCTGGTACAGCACATTAAACCCACTCATATATCTCTATTCTCACTTATGATTTGTTTTCCTTATTATTGCTTAGTTATAATCTTGCTCTCCTTGGAGTCCCCTAGTTCACATCAGAACGCCCTTCCACATGTCTTTACAACACTTGTGCTGCTTTCCGCAGTGATTGTTTTCAGCTCTGGTGTTAACACTCCTCCCCTTTCCCCCATTGCCCCATGGTACTAGGCGCATGTCTCCTGGTACCATGAGTTACATTTAGCTCAGGTAACTTAGTACTTGTAACCTCCTAGCTCACACTCCTAGACTCACTGAGCATCTCTTGGGCTCTGCATTTCATGGTCTACACCACTGCACACTTGTATGGGTATCACGGCTTGCGACGTCTTCACTGTACCCTAAACATAGATATGTCTACAGCCATCTATCCCTCCATTTATACCTCCATTTATACCTCCATTTATACCTCCATTTATACCTTTGCTTCAGTGATATCTCTCATAGATAAGCCACAAACCAGCTTTATATAGCGGAATTTCGTTTACAATGAGAAATTGTATCCTAGGCCTATCGATTCTGTTTGTCCTTTTTGAGATTAGCTGCATATCGCGAGATTGTTTAAAATACAGAAAGCGGCAGGATTTTGCATTACAGTAACTATGGATGGATGTTTATCAAGAGTAATTCCATTATTTTTATTTCTGTATCTTGTCTTTCAACGCCTCAATAAAAATAAAATAAAAAATAAAAAAAAAGAACAGGTCAGTTCCAGGTGGGAGTGTCTTGGAGTATTCCGTTACAGACACAGCCTTATAATAAACAATGTCACCTAATTCAAATATTATTGTCCCACCAGCTTGTGAGAAAAATTAAGAACAAATGTCTTCTGTAAATTTCTAACTGTATCTCTAGACTAGAAGCACCTCATACAAGAAAAAAGGCATTCTTACCAGTAGATATAAAAAAAAAAACATTTACTTTTTTTATACACTGAGCAGACACCTCATAATAGAATTAGACTCCCGACTCTGTAGGAATAAACAGAACTGAACAGGAAAACACAACAGATTTGTCTAAGTTCAATTAAAAATAGTTTGAGTCTGTGGGGGGGAGGGGCCCAACACACAATGAAAAGGGGCCCTGGACGGGTTGAAAGAATTCACAGGCTTGGACAAAAAAAGTTTTGTTTTTCTTGGGCAGGTATTCAAATTGACCTATAAAGGCAAAACAAAAAGGTAACTGTGGATTATAAAGATGCCCATAGTCCATTTAAAATGATTATTTATTATTATTATTATTATTATTATTATTATTATTATTATTAAAATGTTATTTTAAATGAGCATTTACTGTTCCTCAGACTCAGGCATCAGAGATGCTCACAGAGAGACTGTCAGGGTAATTTGCTATAGTGAGAATTACCAGAAATTAAAGAGAAGTACATTTTAAGGCCAACGAAGCCAAGGTGGAAATGTGCTCCAAGTCAACTGTGTTTCCAGTTAGCTTATTTTGGCTTTAAATTAACTTAGTTTTTTTGACAATTCTCCCTTTATTTAATATCCTTAGTGTAGAATAATGAAAAGATAAGTTATCATGCAATTTTGCTCATTTAGCTAATTTGTAGTGAACCAACTGAAATGTGGAGTATGTATTATTAATGTTAATACATACACATTCTAGCTGTATACATATTTTAAAAGGTTAGAAGAGCAATGTAATGGTTAAAGGGACACTATCGTTCAGAGAAAATGCAGTGTTTACATTACAGCCTAGAAATAACTCCACTGGCCACTCCTCTGACGGCCACTGGAGGTGCTTCCTGGGGCAGTGCTGCACAGTGTGCTCAGCATGGAGAGGTTGAACACTCCCCGTAGAGATGCATCTCTATGAGGAGATGCTGATTGGCTCGGGTGTTGTCTGGCCCCGCCTCCTGCCCACCTTCTGTCCCGCTTCCCGCCACGCCTCCATGGCTTAGATCATGAGAATTGATGCTCAGCCAATCCAATGCTTTGCTATGGAAAAGCATTGGATTGGCTGAAATCATCAATTCTCATGATGTCATCCAAGGAAGCGGAACGGGCACTGAATCAGCGTTTGCAGACCCACGCAGCACTGAAAGAAAGGCAAGTTTTTTTAAACTTATTTAAGGATGCAAGGAAAGGCCGGGGACCCAAAATGTGTTTTTAACACTACAGGGTCAGGAATACATGTTTCTGTTCCTGACTGTAAAGTATTCATTTAAGGCTTAAATGGACATTAAAGAGACCCAGACTACATCATCTAATTGAAGTGGTATGGGTGCCCTGTCCCTGTCCCTCTTAGTACTGCAATGTAAAACATTGCAGTTTTAGATAAACTGAATACTATGACACTACCAGACAACCACTAGAGATGCTTCCTGGAGTTTCATGGAGTTTAATTCAGTGAAACAACGCGGGACATCCTTACACTCTGCATGAGGACATCCAGCATCATAGAAAACACCATAGGTAAGCACTGAGGCAATGTTTTCATATGGGAAAGGTCTAAATTGCTTGTGGTGCTAGCCGCATTTGGTTCCCCCATAAGAAGTCATTGGAAGAGGCAGACCACAATCCAGCACCGAGGGTTATGAGTGCTGGAATTAGGCAAGTGAAAAAATGATTATTTAGCCCTTTAAAACTCACGGAGGGCAAAACGGGGGGCTGAGGAGCATGTTATTGTTAGAAATACATCTTTGTATTCCTAACACTAAAAAGTTCCTTTAAGTTGGGACAAAGTCATATGTTGCCTGTCAATCAAAGGAAAACAAGTCACACAGATTTCATTGTTGGACACGCCTCTCAGGTAGGGGACTTTCTTCAACAACCTCCATTTGCCCACTGATCTTAGTTTCAGACCAGTTCACAATTGACAGAAACAGGGCATCATTCGGCAGCAGCAGGAGAGAGAAGCCTGACACTGGAGCCTGCATTGCATGACCGCGCTAATGAGACGCCCTCTCTTCTCCTCCTGTCAGGATGTTGCAAGATGAAGAGATTTTCCAACTGCACATGTATTTTTAGTATAAACAATTCCATCCATGATCCAATTCCAGCCCTGCTAGCTGCTAGTATTTGTTTTTCTGCTAGCACATGTGCTAATCATTAGGCAGACAGTGTAACTCTGCCCGTTTTAACCCTCGATTAAGAATTGTTCATTTTTTTTATGTGTCTTTTGCATAAAGTTATGTTTCACCAACTTTGTATTTTTGTTTTCTCAATGTTTATGCTGCTGTATGATCAAACTGTATTGTAATAATGTTCTAAAATTCCATTTATCTCACCCTTACCGGCTCCCTGTTATAAAATGGTAAAGGCAACAATGCTTGCTGACTGAGATTGGTGCTTTGCATCTCTTATAATTAGTCTGTTATATTCTGTATACTATTTCTTTACAATTATGTTTGTTTTTTTTTTTTTACTAAACACTGAATTGAAACTTGGTGCTTTCAGTTTAGTGAATTGAAAATTAACTAGAGTGAGAATTCCAGGTGATGTTCAAATGTAAGGTAAAAGTAGTTGAAATGGAAAAATTCTCTCCGTTACATTTTCAGTTTGGCTACTGTGGCTGTATATTTGAAATTCACTTTGAATCCTCAATACAGGGAGTGCAGAATTATTAGGCAAGTTGTATTTTTGAGGATTAATTTTATTATTGAACAACAACCATGTTCTCAATGAACCCAAAAAACTCATTAATATCAAAGCTGAATATTTTTGGAAGTAGTTTTTAGTTTTTTTTTAGTTTTAGCTATTTTAGGGGGATATCTGTGTGTGCAGGTGACTATTACTGTGCATAATTATTAGGCAACTTAACAAAAACAAATATATACCCATTTCAATTATTTATTTTTACCAGTGAAACCAATATAAGATCTCAACATTCACAAATATACATTTCTGACATTCAAAAACAAAACAAAAACAAATCAGTGACCAATATAGCCACCTTTCTTTGCAAGGACACTCAAAAGCCTGCCATCCATGGATTCTGTCAGTGTTTTGATCTGTTCACCATCAACATTGCGTGCAGAAGAAACCACAGCCTCCCAGACACTGTTCAGAGAGGTGTACTGTTTTCCCTCCTTGTAAATCTCACATTTGATGATGGACCACAGGTTCTCAATTGGGTTCAGATCAGGTGAACAAGGAGGCCATGTCATTAGATTTTCTTCTTTTATACCCTTTCTTGCCAGCCACGCTGTGGAGTACTTGGACGCGTGTGATGGAGCATTGTCCTGTATGAAAATCATGTTTTTCTTGAAGGATGCAGACTTCTTCCTGTACCACTGCTTGAAGAAGGTGTCTTCCAGAAACTGGCAGTAGGACTGGGAGTTGAGCTTGACTCCATCCTCAACCCGAAAAGGCCCCACAAGCTCATCTTTGATGATACCAGCCCAAACCAGTACTCCACCTCCACCTTGCTGGCGTCTGAGTCGGACTGGAGCTCTCTGCCCTTTACCAATCCAGCCACGGGCCCATCCATCTGGCCCATCAAGACTCACTCTCATTTCATCAGTCCATAAAACCTTAGAAAAATCAGTCTTGAGATATTTCTTGGCCCAGTCTTGACGTTTCAGCTTGTGTGTCTTGTTCAGTGGTGGTCGTCTTTCAGCCTTTCTTACCTTGGCCATGTCTCTGAGTATTGCACACCTTGTGCTTTTGGGCACTCCAGTGATGTTGAAGCTCTGAAATATGGCCAAACTGGTGGCAAGTGGCATCTTGGCAGCTGCACGCTTGACTTTTCTCAGTTCATGGGCAGTTATTTTGCGCCTTGGTTTTTCCACACGCTTCTTGTGACCCTGTTGACTATTTTGAATGAAACGCTTGATTGTTCGATGATTACGCTTCAGAAGCTTTGCAATTTTAAGAGTGCTGCATCCCTCTGCAAGATATCTCACTATTTTTGACTTTTCTGAGCCTGTCAAGTCCTTCTTTTGACCCATTTTGCCAAAGGAAAGGAAGTTGCCTAATAATTATGCACACCTGATATAGGGTGTTGATGTCATTAGACCACACCCCTTCTCATTACAGAGATGCATATCACCTAATATGCTTAATTGGTAGTAGGCTTTCGAGCCTATACAGCTTGGAGTAAGACAACATGCATAAAGAGGATGATGTGGTCAAAATACTCATTTGCCTAATAATTCTGCACTCCCTGTATTTGCAAATATAGCAAAGCTGTGAAGATAGATGTGACAATTGTTCCCAGTCAGCACTTATTGCCTAGATTTTGCAATTCACATTCCGGTTTACTAAAATTTGCCATTTTTGTCAAGTTTTCAAATATATGTAACCTAAAACTTGACAAAGGGGTTAAAAAATAATTAAAACAAAAGTGGCCCTGACAATGCCGTTGTAACTATGATAGCTGCAAGCCAGGGCTCCTGGATAAAGTTCAGAAAAATATATTGGTATCCGTTCATCCTATCCAAACAATACCCAGCTTAGTAATAAATGATTGGGCCTCGTTCAAGTCACAATCCATGGGCAGCTGAGCTTTCAGTCCAAAAACACCCTGATCCCCTAAACTGCAACTCAATTTCTGAGCTTTTACGAGAAGTTATGGAATCTAGGGCTTTCATTCAGCCCTCTTTTGGATATTATATGTATTTCATTGTAATTTTGTTCGGCCTTCATTCGGCCCATTTACAGTTACATTTGTCATCAAAATTATACAAACGCCATTGAAAATCAGGCTTATTGTCAAATTTTACAGACTTTCAGCTGTTTTCAATGAGCTGGAAACCTGCAGCATGTAAAAGGCAAGATGGACTCATTGAAGTATCAGGAAATTCTAGGAGAAAACGTCATGCCATCTGTGAGGAAGCTGACGTTTGGGTCATTGGACCTTGGACATTGAAGGTCATTGGACCTTCCTACAAGACAATGATCTCAAGCATGACTCAAATTCCACCACGACGTTGTTGCAAAAGAAGTCCTGGACAATTCTACAGAGGCCTCTGTGGTGGGTTTTAAAGGAGGCGGTTGTAGCATGCAGACTCAAGAAAATTACTGAACTCGAGGCCATTGCTCATTGGCTAAGTGATGGGCTAAGATGCCTCTAGCGGCTGTCTGGAAGACATGCACTAGAGTTTGTATTAACCCTGCTATGTAAACATAGCAGTTTCTCTGTAACTGTCATGTTTACATATGAATGGGTTAAAACCTGAGTGGCCTGGCACCCACAACACTTCATTGATCTGAATTGTTCTGGGTGACTATAGCGTCCCTTTAAAGGTGGGTTAGTAGCACATGGAATTGTGTTCCAGCACACACCACATGCAGGGCCAGATAAGTTGATGCTGGCCATACAAGATGGTGTAAAGGAGACGCTACCAAAAGAGGATGAAAAATGGAGATGAAAGGTGGACCCAGAGCTTCCAAGCATACCACCTTCTCATGAGTAGCAAAGACTTTTTATTTATTTTTTATTTTTTAAATCTTTTCAAAATATATAGAAGATAAGATTGTTTCATGAAAGGGAAAAGTTTTTATTGAACTCATGTTAGGGACAGATAGTTTGTAGATTGTTAGTAATTAGTGAGTTTGTGGGGGGAAGAATTGGAAGTGTAGAGATATCCTGATGACATGCAAAGGGCAATGAAAGGTTACATTTTTAAAACGAGATATTTCTCTTCCAAATCTACATGGATGGGGGAAGTAAAGTCTATTCATTGTAAATTTTTAATTAAATTGAAGATAAGATAGCGTCTAATAGTGACATTTTTTCAATGTCATCATGCTAGAGCCAGACAGTTTGGAGACTGACTGATAGTATTAGGGTGGGAGAGATTACATGTTGAGATGCAAGGTGAACTTGCACAACCAGACACTTCCCTTGCAAATCAACATGGGTGAAGGAAAATAACTGTAGAATTAACAGTGGTAAAGTGTGATATGCATGGTGGCACAGATTTGGTGCTGGCCATGCAAGATGGGGGAGTGCTGCCACTCCTCTCTGAGGTAAATAAGGGGGACGCAAGTGGACCCAGAGCGTCCAAGTATCCCCCTTGTACCTCAGAAGGATGGACAGTGTAATACACATACACTTATACATTTTTTACCATTTTTTACCATTTACCATTTTACCATTTTTTACACACACACACACAAACACAGATATCTATAAATTTATATAATATCTGTAATAAAATATTATCTAAGATTGGAAAGATTGGATTTGAAATTCCTAGAGTGACGTTATTTTTTTAGGATTTAGATATATATATATCTTTTTATATATATTTTTTTTCTTCCTGACAGCCTCTCTCTCTCACTATATATATATATATATATATATATAGAGAGAGAGAGAGAGAGAGAGAGAGAGAGAGAGAGAGCGGCTGTCAGGAATGAAAAAATTAAAAAAATAATAATATATAAATATATCCCCAAAAAATAACGTCACACTAGAAATTGCAAATATTAGATATTCTTTTATTAGATATTCTTTTATTCCAGAACCAACGTCGGTTCTGGAATAAAAGAATATCCAAAATTTGAAATTCATAGAGTGCCGGTATTTTGTTTAGGTATGTTGTTATAGCGACCAGAGCAACATATATCACTTTTTCATTTTGGTTGGAGTGAAGGATTTTTTTCTGTTTGATATATTTCTATATATATGCGTATATATATATATATATATATATACATATATATATATATATATATATATATATATATATATATATATATATGTATATATATATATATATATATATAGATCTATATATATATATATATGTATATATATATTTCTCTCTCTCTCTATATATATATATATATATCTATATCTATATATCTATATATATAGATCTATATATATATATATATATATATATATATATCGATATATCTATATATCTATATTATATATCTATATATATTTCTTAATATATATTTCTCTATCTATATATACATATAGATCTATATCTATCTATATTTATATATATATATATATATATATATATATATAGATCTATATATATATATGTATATATATATTTCTCTCTCTCTCTATATATATATATATATATATATAGATCTATATATATATATAGATCTATATATATATATATATATATATATATATATCGATATATCTATATTATATATCTATATATATTTCTTAATATATATATTTCTCTATCTATATATACATATAGATCTATATCTATCTATATTTATATATCTATATATATTTATATATATATATATATAACTATATATATTTATATATATATATATATATTTATATATATATATATATATATATATATTTATATTTATATATATATCTATACATATATATATATATATATATATATATCTATATATATATCTATATATTGCTATATATATATATATATATTTCTATATATCTATATATATATTTCTATATAACTATATATATATCTATAGTAATATAATTTAAACTTATAATTAATTAGATATTTACCATTGACTGGCACAGGGTAGTGAGAGTTGGTGTTCTATCAGATTCAGAAGGTATCTGAATCTGATAGAAAACCGGGGCTACAGGAATGGGAGGTGGGCTAAGGGAGGGCAGTGGGCGGTGAACTGAGATGCCACTCAGTTCGACGCTCGTGAACGCGCACACCGCGCACATGCGTAGTCAATGAATCTCTATGAGAAGATTTTAATTGGCTGAGCGCTGCGTTGGACGCGCATGCGCTTTTCGGCCGCGATGATTTCCTATGAGAGGAAATTCATTGGCAGACAGCGGGGAAAACAGTCAGCAGACCCGATGACCGCGCGGGAGGTGTCGACGATCGGTGACGTAGCGCTACAAAGAAGGTAAGTAAAGGGGTATTTAGAATAGAATTTAAAAGTTAAAAGTGGGGTTCAGAGGGGCACTGAGTAGTCAGGTATAGAATAGGGCTGTTAAATCAGGTAGTTTAGTGGTGCCTAGAGTGGTCCTTTAATGCATGTGTTGTGCTGAGCTACTTCAATTGCATCTGTTTGATTTGCTCATTGCAAACAGCTGAAAGTCTGTACATTTTGACAAAAAAACTAATTTTTAATGGGGGGTTGAATAATTTTGATTACAGCTGTACATATCAACCAAATCCATTGCTGCCATCACGCTACGTCATTTAAAAGTAAGAAAAAAAACTTAACACAATTTAAAAATCACAATACAACATAATCAAGTAATATATCTTTTATTTTTAAATTACACACACAGTTAAATAAGTGTCACTTTTGGGGTGCATGGAAAAGTGGGTAATACTTATAAGCAGTGCAGCTAAATATACTAATAAGGTAGTCAAGCACTAGTTTATAAACAAAATACAAGTTTAGAAACAAACCCCCCCAAATGATGATTTATTAAACATTAACTTATGAACATTCTTTGCTGTAATATAAAAAAAAAGGTAAAAAAAATAAAAACTTTTTGATATAAAACTTATTTTTTTTAACACAAGAGTTTAGTGAGGAATAAAGCCACAGTTATTGCCAGGAAGAATCCACTGTAGAGGGCAGCACTTCCACTGCTGCATTTCATGGTGGACTTCATGTTCATACCGTGAGCCGATATGGACTGGTCTCCTAACTCACAGATATTTTTGGTGGTGCAACCACGGTTTGCTGTCTTGAGTGAAATGAGTCCTAAAGAAAAAAAAAAACAATGCGAATATGAGCAAACTGTATAATTTAACTAAATGGCTGAATATTAACACATTCTAAATGTGTTGCAGGAGTCATAAGATGTAGCCTTGGGCTGAAGTCTCTGTTCTTTTTTGCCACCTAGCATTGTCTTCGTATAGAATCCAAGTATTCTATGGCATTGACACTGACACATGGTGATCTGGAGTGTGGATCAATAGATCATCCTGTTATCTATGTTATCATGCAGTGTATTAGAACACCTATTTTATTTGTTACTGGTATTTATTAAGCGCCAACAGATTCGGCAGCGCTCATTGACTATACAATAATGTTGATCGGGACTCGAATGCAGTGGAATCATATGAGAACATTTCCCTTACTGGAAGTGCAGAATTAAGAAGGGGGTATTAATAGGGTACGCATTTGAAACAACACATTTGAAAGTGTGGAGGATGCTTATGAGCAACACATTTGAAAGTGTGGAGGATGCTTATGAGCAGAATGAAGTAAGCTACATAACTTTTTTTATGAATGGGAACCTACTGATTGGCTTAGAGCATCTGGCCGCTCTAGCCTCCTTGCCCAGGAACACTCTGCGCTTCCTGTAACTACAATTCAGAAGCTGGATGCACCTGGGGCACCTGTAGAATGGGCGCTGGAGGCAACCTTTGTGGTTAAACCAATCAGGAACGTTTAACCCTTTTAGTTAAGAGTCCACCCAGCAGCCTCCTGACACCATATCAACTTTATGACATTGTTATGATGAACAAAGTTTCATTTTAATGAAATGTAGGGTTAGTGATCCAAAATCTGTATTTATTTCTTTACAAAGAAAATGTAATTAATCCAAAGTCTTTTAGGACAATGTGGACAGTTGCCCAATCATATTCTGGTTGATGCCCCACTGTAAACGTTTGTGTATATTTTGTGTACAGCATATCCCAACAGGATTTTGTTATTTAGGACTTAAAAAACAATGTTTAACCCTTTACTGTCAGATAGTGCATTACTTAACATCCTGACACCAAGTGCACTATTGACTTGTAAAACAAAGCAATAACTGACCAAATGAAAATGGTGTCAGACTCCGTGGAATTACCGTCTATTTGTGTAGTCTGGAGGTAGCACATATCTTCATTCCCTGTGCACTCTACTGTGTCACTTGTGTAACACCAATCAGAGTTAATATCAATGCAGCTTCGACAGATGAGTCCATTGGTCTGTGTATTTATTTTGGGTACTGTGAAGAAGGAGAAAAACACAAAGTTACCTTTAGAAATTTTTCATTTAAAGGCACTTCAGCATCTGTTGAGATAAAAGGCATATCTACACCACAAGAGTTAGCCGGGTCGGCCAAAAATAGCACAGCATTATTTAGCAAAACTAGGTGTGTTGCAAAAAGGTTTGGTGCTTTGGGGGATTTTCAACTGGAATGTTTTTGGCTTTAAAAAAAAATAATACACTGAACACAGTGTACCGCACAGTGCCTGGACGCTTGACAGCACACACTGTACGACCACACTCAGAAAAAAATTAAAACATTTTTTTTTCTGCTTAAGGTTAACAAAAAAAAACTTTAAACATCTGCATATTGATGATTACAAGCAGGTGTTAAGTGGAAGTGGCTAGCAGTGCGTCAATGCACTAACCGTAACCACAACTCTCACATTAGGATGAATGAAGGTATCTATCATTTAAAGTGTGTAGGAGTAGCTAAGCAGGAGGACCTTTTTTTTTTTTTTGCTTAATACTAAACAACACACCCCCCCAAAAAAAGATCCCCTTCTACAGTTAACAATTAAAAAAACAAAAAACTATAATTAATAACCAAGTTTCACAGTAGAATCAATGATGAAGCAGCAATCTCCTATCTCCCACTCAAATTATTGTTAAAGGAACACTATAGTCACCTAAATGACTTTAGCTAAATAAAGCAGTTTTAGTGTATAGATCATTCCCCTGCAATTTCATTGCTCAATTCACTGTCATTTAGGAGTTAAATCACTTTGTTTCTGTTTATGCAGCCCTAGCCACACCTCCCCTGGCTATGATTGACAGAGCCTGCATGAAAATAAAACTGGTTTCACTTTCAAACAGATGTAATTTACCTTAAATAATTGTATCTCAATCTCTAAATTGAACTTTAATCACATACAGGAGGCTCTTGCAGGGTCTAGCAAGCTATTAACATAGCAGGGGATAAGAAAATCTTAATTAAACATAACTTGCAATAAAAGCCTGAATAGGGCTCTCTTTACAGGAAGTGTTTATGGAAGGCTGTGCAAGTCACATGCAGGGAGGTGTGACTAGGGTTCATAAACAAAGGGATTTAACTCCTAAATGGCAGAGGATTGAGCAGTGAGGTGACTATAGTGTTCCTATTACAATAATTTGAGTGCGAGATAGGAGATTGCTGCTTCATCATTGATTCTACTGTGAAACTTGGTTATTAATTATAGTTTTTTGTTTTTTTAATGTTCTATACACCAAAACTGCTTCCCTAAGGTGACTATAGTGTCCCTTTAAGTGCCACTGACTGCTAGCTAGGTAGATACATTCTTACTGCAGTTCCATAAACCTAGTCTCACCCTAAGATCAATGACACAGTGACAACTCAAATGTGTTTAACCCCTTAAGGACACATGACATGTGGGACATGTCATGATTCCCTTTTATTCCAGAAGTTTGGTCCTTAAGGGGTTAAAAGGCTCCTGGTAACAGCTAGTAAGTTAAACCTAGTCTAAAACTAGAATTGATGACCCAGGTTATCTCCTACTCCCTTCACAGGCAAAGCAAGAGTAACACACAGTATCACTGCTGGACTGCCTGAAATCCTGCTTCAAAGTATATGCTGCCATTTTTCCCTTATTTCCCCTCTAAACTAAGCTGATAATTTGCCTCCTGTGGAAATAGAATCCTCTTTTCCATTGTAATCTATTCCCCTTTTTATCTGGTGCCAGCGGTGCCACTCCAAATCATAAATAAAAAATGAGCATATTTTGGGCATTGTACAAGTTGATTTATTTGAGATTCTGGCATTTGGTTATTCAGCAAATGGAATTTTGGTCAGTCCAAATGCAGATGAATTGCAGTTCAGCCCAAAACAAAATTCCAAGTCAGGTAAGCGCTAACAAAATTTACTTTCATGAGTTGCAGAACTGGTCTATGCAGATAATGAAGATGTCCACACCACCCTTTGCCCGACACTTTCTGGTTAGTGCTGTGCATTGTCAAATCAAGAAAAATGTTCTGTGACAATCCTTATCCCAATTCTTCTTGGAGTGATGTGTGGCTTTGTTTAGATTTGGGGATTTGTGTAAAACAGATTATCCGCAAAGTTTATACACTAAGTTGTATGTGTCGATTTAAAATAGAAGCTGCTTCATTAAACTATTGTGGACTACAATTCCAATGAGATTTAGACAACCTCTGGGTGACATTGATTGACGCTCTATCTAACATAAGTTGTTAGCCACATGGAGAAGCTGAGCAGTCTGTCCAAGAGCTGCAGAGAACTCGTTTTACAGCCAGTTAAATATATTTGTTGGTCGATTGACAGCCCTGTACACAGACGAAAACTATTTTATTAAATCTCTGGAATGAAAAAACTTTAAAAAGAAAGTTTGCAGCAACATTGCGTTTTCACTATTATCACTTTAGTAAAATGAAGTGATTATGGTGCTTAGAATGACTTTTTAAGTTTGTAGGCTTGCCTCCCCCCCCCCACCCCCCCCTTCTTCATTCTTCATGTAGGGATGGTGAGTGGGCCAAGAAAAGTCATGGTTCCAGGGTCTCTGCCAAACCCTGCACCCTAGCTTGCTGCGGTCAACTTCTGATTTATCCTGCTCTTTCAGGATTTAGAGGGAAGACAACATCAAAAGCGAAATGATTGAGGTTCTTACATGTGGGTTCAGGTGGGGTACAGTTGTCAGTGTAGCAGCAGCTAATACCAGCTTCGCTTTTGACGTCTTGCATAACGGTAAAACTTCCTTTCATACCGCATTGTTTCTTAGGAATGCAATTTCTTGTAAATGTTTCTGATACTTTTACTTCTTCTGCAAACAGTAGACAAAGCAGCATTATTAGTAGTGAAAAAAGGGTAGATCACATGGCAAATCGAGTATACTATACAAGGGGATCTTAAAGGGACACTAGGAACACCATAGTTTAATGTAATGTTTCTGGTGCCTAGAACATGTTCCTGCAGGCTTTTAATGTAAATGCTGCCCTTTCAAAGAAAAGGCAATGTTCACATTACCGCCAAGTAACACCTCTAGATTCAGTTGTTCAGACTAGCACTAGAGGTGATTCCTCATCCAGAGCTGTACAACATCCAGCACCTAAGTTTATTGTCTCCACACCCTGAATGGAGGCCCTGGACATTCCCCATAGAGATGCATTATTTCAATGCATCGAAGAGATGCTACTGGGAGCAGTGCTGCATTTTTGCTACTCATGCAAAAAAAGGTAAAGCATTGGATTGGCTGATATTGTCAATCCTGATGATCTCAGCCATGGAGGTGGGGTGAGGGGGAAGAGGTAAGTTAAAAACCTTTTCACTCCAGTGGGGCTAGGTATCTAAACAGGTCTAACACAATACATGTTTGAATCCCTAACACCATACTTTCCCTTTTATTACTGTATATATTTTTCTTGTCTCATAAATGTTTACATTTTATTTGAGAGGGTGGAAGGGTGGAGTTCCCCTTATAAAACAAGGGCTCTTTGAGGTCTCTAGACTAGTACATTGTGTGTATTTATACAAATATACACACCGAGCTAATGGCACAGTTGCAATGTTTCAAAAATTAGTTTCACTTTATTTCGATTTCCAAAATAGGTATAGGACCCTGGACAGGGAACCTAGAACAATAATTAATTTGGAATCTTCAGTCAAATAAATATTTTAGTATTTTGTTATATTTAGCAGAATGTGTTCTATCACTCAGGTTATGGCCATCCTCCATGCCTAAGAAATAGATATAAAAATAGCCTACATTTGTCCATTTATATGTATCCCATGTTTCGTAGTATCGAAGTAACGTTCCTTTCCTACTGATGCGGGTAACATTGTTCGTTCTGAATTGCCTTTATTAATTTGTTTTCTCTTGTAGCACACATTTATATGACTATATTACATTAGGGAAGTAAGAGGGCATAAGAAAAGTACATCATTATATGAACAAGATAACCTTGGGCATGATTTTGTGAAGTGTAGAGTGCTCACATATTTTCAAAATACTGGCAAAACAACAACATGTTTCGCATTGTTGTGTTAATTCAGAGATACGGTAATCTTTTACAACCAGGCAATAAATGCATATCTATAACATGAAAACGATTCACTATTTTGCATTGGGTAATATGGCACAGGGGTTGTCAGAACACTAAAACAGCAAATATCCCCTTACAGACCTTAATGGCAAATTTCAAGTAAAAAAATTAATCAATCCATAAGCTTTACAAAGTTCTGGAGGACAGAAAAATATATTTTTGTCTCCTAACTTCTTACATTTTATTTTATGGGGTAGAGTGTCCTCATATAATCTTTCATTATCTTTCCTTGCAAACAATGGCTCTTTGAGGTCTCTAGCCCAGTGAATTGTTGAGCTATGCGTTGTCCTAGACTTTCCACTCAGCGGTGCATTCAGGAAGCCCTTTGTTAGAAGAGCTATGTGAACTTTGCTTATTTGCATGCACCATTACTCATGCCTTGCTAAGCTGACAGCCAGGGGAGGGCATTGGGGGCAAATGCCCCGCAGGGCACTAGAATAGCGAGGACTGGTGGTTCCTACATTACACAAAAATAAATACATTATGTAACAGTATTTATTTACCACTAATGTTTTCCATTTCCTTGCAGGTTTCGTATAAAATAATCGCAAGGTTATTCACTTAAAGGACCACTATAGTGCCAGGAAAACATACTCGTTTTCCTGGCACTATAGTGCCCTGAGGGTGCCCCCACCCTCAGGGACCCCCTCCCGCCCGGCTCTGGGGAGAGGAAAGGGTTAAAACTTACCTTTATTCCAGCGCCGGGCGGGGAGCTCTCCTCCTCCTTTCCACCTCCGATCCTCCCTTTCGGCTGAATGCGCATGCGCGGCAAGAGCTGCGCGCGCAGTCAGCCGGTCGCATAGGAAAGCATTTACAATGCTTTCCTATGGACGCTTGCGTGCTCTCACTGTGATTTTCACAGTGAGAATCACGCAAGCGCCTCTAGCGGCTGTCAGTGAGACAGCCACTAGAGGATTTAGAGGCTGGCTTAACCCTTATATAAACATAGCAGTTTCTCTGAAACTGCTATGTTTATATAAAAAAGGGTTAAACCTAGCTGGACCTGGCACCCAAACCACTTCATTAAGCTGAAGTGGTCTGGGTGCCTAGAGTGGTCCTTTAAGTACAATTTGAAATTCTGATTAATATAGCCAAATTGGAAAAATTCTCTAGGTCGGCTACACTTCCATGTTCCGCTACTTCGGCCTTAAATTTGAAATTCACTTTGAATTCTCAGTTTACTGAATGCCCCTGTTAATATTTTAGTATTTGCAAATTTAATATAAGGCATTCACTATTACATCAAGAAAGGGAGTGGAGTATGATGGGATAAACTTCTGGTTTGTACTCAAATTGGACTATTTGATTGTAATAGGCACCCCTCCCAGGTCAAATATAGTCAGCCCTCCTCTACTGACAGCCCCCAGTCTTCTCATGCAGATAAGGGAACTCTGATCTTATATGTATTTGAGGTGCAAAGGTGTCAAGGGTTTAAAAGACACTTGTATTTAGGGAAGGAATAACAAGGATGACCTGTGTAACAAGAGGTTTTAGTGAAATGAGAATGGTACAGTAGCAAGTTAGGGGTGTGTATTTTTTCATTGTTGTTTATTTAACAGAAAGGGCAAAATGTGTTCATATAGCACCTACTTTGGTAACCTACAACGTAATATGTTCCACAGACGCTATCGGAAGGGCAGGTGACGCTGCCACCATCGCAGGATTTGGTGCCCATGACCATACATTGAGTGCATGACAAGGCGTAACCTGGAATAAAAATATTTAGAAATGTGATACAGAGAAACATAGAGAGATGTAATAAGACAAAAAGTTGAAGAACAACATTTTATTACCTACCACCTTTTATCATTCTTTTATGTATCTGTAACCCTGGGTTTCCTGGAGTTTGTGGGTTTCATGGAGTTTGTGAGCATACAAGCCACAGGAGAGGGCTATTTTGTCCTCACTGCATATATTTCATCACCTTACCAATGATTACAAACCATGTCCAGTATGTTTGTGAACACCTATCGTTACTGGCACGGAGTTGATGAAGGAACTTTTTATTGAAATGTTATTCCTATTTGTGAGATATCAAAGTCACATATACTGTCTGATTTTCAGTGCTGCCAGTAAATAGATCAGACACCATGGATGTGTCCTACATGTATTTAAACATCTCACGTGAAAAGGACATTTTTTTCAATGTCTTCTAGAAATGTACACAGCCTTTGATTAATGGTTTAAGGATTGTCTTTCAGACTCCGTGCGGCTTATTTTTATAGAAATTACATAAGAGTGATAACTTTATTCAACCTGGGCCAACCTCTTCCGGGCTGGTGGGAGCAGTTGATTATTGGCTGCCACCCCATCTGGCAAGGATAATATTTTACAAATGATACAGCAATGGCTTGATGTTCATATGGAGAGGGTTCACCAGGGATTGTTTGAACTTTTTTTTATTTCAATAATTTAATGATTATAAAACACTATTTCATACTGAGACCCCAGGTTGACTTCAAATTAAACTAAGGTCCTTACCACACTATTGTTATACCAGACAACAGGTCTACAGAATTGCTCAGACTGGAGAAATTTATGTCAGTTTTGTAGTAGATTTTTAGAAATAGTATATTGTTGGAAAAAGTCTCTTAGCAAGCTCCTAACACAGATTGTGCCGATTGTAACATGTTCAGCCTCACCAGTGTTTGCAGTAGTTGCCTTCCTGATAAATGCGGAAGTGCCGTTCAGCGGTCATGCGGCAATATGTCTGACTCCTGCAACATCTTGGTGGATGACGACGTCGATGTGTGTGTGTGATGTCACGTAAAGGACGCACGCGCACGTACTGGGGTCAAAGGCCGAGTACGGCCAATCAGATCTGAAGGAGGCTTATATAAACTCCTTTTTTCCTTTTACTCATTGCCCTATCGTGGTTTCCCTTAGTGGTTGTCCGAGAGTGTGTTCCTGAGCGTTTATTTCTGGTTATTGACTTTGGCTTCATTTTGACTTCCCTGTATTCTGGTATCCCTGACTTTTGGCTCTCTCTTATCGTTGTGTCCCATTCTGTGTCCCATTCTGTGTCCCATTCTGTGTCCCCGACCTCAGCAAGTGTTCTGACTATTCTCTGGTACGTTAAAGGGACTCTATAGTCTACATATAAAAGCAAGAAAGACAGGTCCCCCAGCCTTCCTTCTTGCTTTTATATGAACTTACATTTAATTAAAAAAAAATTCGAGGTGTTTTTATATTAAAAACTTACCTCCGTTCCAGCGCCGAGCTCCCAGCCAGGCCGCGCCCCCTTTTTCGTCAAAATGACGAAATCGCGGGGCCCAATAGGACGCTTCTCTGAGAGAAGCGTCAGGGCGATGTGGTGCGCATGCGCGGCTTCGCGCTGCACCAATCGCGTTCTTCATAGAGCGGCATTGACAGCCGCCCTATGAAGAACCTGAGCGCTTTACCGCGCATGTGCGCGGAATGCGCGTTCGCGAGCTGAGCTGTCTGACTGACAGCTCAGCTCGCTTTCTAAAATTATCAATAAGGGGGGACCTACTGTCCCCCCCCGGCCCCCACCCCTGAGCGGTGGGTGGGGGCCCTAAAATTCACAATAGGGGGGGACCTACTGTCCCCCCCCGGCCCCCACCCCTGAGCGGTGGGTGGGGGCCCTAAAATTCACAATAGGGGGGGACCTACTGTCCCCCCCCGGCCCCCACCCCTGAGCGGTGGGTGGGGGCCCTAAAATTATCAATAGGGGGGGGACCTACTGTCCCCCCCCGGCCCCCACCCCTGTGCGGCGGGTGGGGGCCCTAAAATTCACAATAGGGGGGGGACCTACTGTCCCCCCCCGGCCCCCACCCCTGTGCGGCGGGTGGGGGCCCTAAAATTATCAATAGGGGGGGACCTATTGTCCCCCCCCGGCCCCCACCCCTGAGCGGTGGGTGGGGGCCCTAAAATTCACAATAGGGGGGGGACCTACTGTCCCCCCCGGCCCCCACCCCTGTGCGGCGGGTGGGGGCCCTAAAATTATCAATAGGGGGGGACCTATTGTCCCCCCCCGGCCCCCACCCCTGAGCGGTGGGTGGGGGCCCTAAATACAAAGGGGGTGGGGACCCTAGTTAACCCCCCCCCCCCCAAAAAAAAAAACTTATCTCCCTACCTACCCCCCTCACCCTAAAAATAATGAGGGGGGACCCTTTAACTAAAAACCTGTAAAGAGAAAAAAATAAGATAAAAACAACTTACCATTCGATGTTTTCTTTCTTCTAAAATCTTCTTTCTTCAGCCCCAAAAAAGGCCAAATAAAAATCCATAATAACCGACGCAATAAAAAAAAAAAAAAAACAGAGCGCAAAAAAAAATAATCCATCTTCACCCATGGAGGGCTCCGCGCAGACTGAGCTCCGCAGGGCGGGGGAAGGCTTATAAAGCCTTGCCCCGCCCTGCAATTAGGCTAAGAACACTCTGATTGGTGGGTTTAAGCCAATCAGAGTGCTCTTTGTCATTTTACAAGCGTGGGAAAGTTCTTTGGAATTTTCCCACGCTTGTAAAATGACACAGAGCAATGTGATTGGATGGCTTGAAATCCATCCAATCACAGTGCTCTGTGTCATTTTACAAGCGTGGGAAAATTCCAAAGAATTTTCCCACGCTTGTAAAATGACACAGAGCACTGTGATTGGATGGATTTCAAGCCATCCAATCACAGTGCTCTTTGTCATTTTACAAGCGTGGGAAAGTTCTTTGGAATTTTCCCACGCTTGTAAAATGACACAGAGCACTGTGATTGGATGGATTTCAAGCCATCCAATCACAGTGCTCTTTGTCATTTTACAAGCGTGGGAAAGTTCTTTGGAATTTTCCCACGCTTGTAAAATGACACAGAGCACTGTGATTGGATGGATTTCAAGCCATCCAATCACATTGCTCTGTGTCATTTTACAAGCGTGGGAAAATTCCAAAGAACTTTCCCACGCTTGTAAAATGACAAAGAGCACTCTGATTGGCTTAAACCCACCAATCAGAGTGTTCTTAGCCTAATTGCAGGGCGGGGCAAGGCTTTATAAGCCTTCCCCCGCCCTGCGGAGCTCAGTCTGCGCGGAGCCCTCCATGGGTGAAGATGGATTATTTTTTTTTTGCGCTCGGGTTTTTTTTTTTTTTTTTATTGCGTCGGTTATTATGGATTTTTATTTGGCCTTTTTTGGGGCTGAAGAAAGAAGATTTTAGAAGAAAGAAAACATCGAATGGTAAGTTGTTTTTATCTTATTTTTTTTTCTTTACAGGTTTTTAGTTAAAGGGTCCCCCCTTATTATTTTTAGGGTGAGGGGGGTAGGTAGGGAGATAAGTTGTTTTTTTGGGGGGGGGAGAGGGTTAACTAAGGTCCCCACCCCCTTTGTATTTAGGGCCCCCACCCACCGCTCAGGGGTGGGGGCCGGGGGGGGACAGTAGGTCCCCCCCCTATTGTGAATTTTAGGGCCCCCACCCACCGCTCAGGGGTTGGGGCCGGGGGGGGACAATAGGTCCCCCCCTATTGATAATTTTAGGGCCCCCACCCACCGCTCAGGGGTGGGGGCCGGGGGGGGCAGTAGCCCCCCCCCTTATTGTGAATTTTAGGGCCCCCACCCGCCGCACAGGGGTGGGGGCCGGGGGGGGACAGTAGGTCCCACCCCTATTGTGAATTTTAGGGCCCCCACCCACCGCTCAGGGGTGGGGGCCGGGGGGGCAGTGCCCCCCCCCCCTTATTGTGAATTTTAGGGCCCCCACCCGCCGCACAGGGGTGGGGGCCGGGGGGGGCAGTATGTCCCCCCCTTATTTTTTATTTTAAGGCCCCCACTGGCCGCACAGGGGTGGGGGCCGGGGGGGGACAATAGGTCCCCCCTTATTGATAATTTTAGGGCCCCCACCCGCCGCACAGGGGTGGGGGCCGGGGGGGGCAGTATGTCCCCCCCTTATTTTTTATTTTAAGGCCCCCACCCACCGCACAGGGGTGGGGGCCGGGGGGGGACAATAGGTCCTCCTTATTGATAATTTTAGGGCCCCCACCCGCCGCACAGGGGTGGGGGCCGGGGGGGCAGTATGTGCCCCCCTTATTTTTAGGGCCCCCACCCACCGCTCAGGGGTGGGGGCGGGGGGGGGGAGGAGAGTAGGTCCCCCCCTTCCCCCTTCAACCACTATTGTGGCCAGACAGCATCCCTGTGGGTTCGGGCTTCAGCTGTCAGCTGAAGCCACGCCCACAGCAGTGCTGACAGGCTGTCAGCACACAAAGCGCGTTCACAGTGCTTTGTGTGCTGATAGCCCGTCTGATGCATTCACCCAGAATGCATCGGACGAGAGGCCTTTTTAGGGCCTCTGAACTCGGAAGTCCCTCTGGTGGCCGTCTGATTGACTGCAACAAGAGGTGTTCCAAGCTTCCAATGTAAACACTGCATTTTCTCAGAAAATACAGTGCTTACAAGAAAAAGGCTCCGGGTAGCTGTAGCACTCACCTAAACAACCTCATTAAGCTGAAGTTGTTCAGGTGACTATAGTGTCCCTTTAAGTCCGGCCATTCTAAGGCCTCGGAAGACGTTACCTTCTAGTCCTAGCTGTGATACAGTTATACGTGCTGGATCAACTTGTAATCCTGACAGCGATTTACTTAATGTTATAACCAGAAACAGAACAGCGATCATTACAATCATTTTTTGTTTTATTTAATTTGTATTTATTACATACTATAATTTAAATTTTAATAAAATCTACTAAGAAAATCTACTATAATAGGAAAATACATATATCTTCACTACAGTGACCCCCAGGTTACCCATGTGGTGTATAATAATATACACATAGATGCTAGGAAATCCTTTTAAATTTCCAGATTCCTTTCTGGATAAGACCTGTATAAGACCTTATACTCATTTTGGTTGAGATATACATTACGCCTTATTGTACCTGTACAGTTGTTAAAGCAGGGACCTCTCTCTGTTGTAATGTTACATATAAGCCACATTGTTAAAGAATACACACATTGTAATAACCCTTACATTGTCATATACTTACATGCACCACGTGTTCCAATATTAAGGTAATATTAAGAGAATATTAATACTATGGGGCTAAACTCAAAATGCAGGCTACTGCCAAGAGCACCTGCCTTGCAAAGACGTGTCATTTAGATGCATTGGGAAGTCTGTGATTGGACAAGCACAGAAAGTCAATTGAGATTCCATTGCAATTGTGTTTTATACCTCACCTCTTCTAGATTATAAGCTCATGAACCAATTGTTCCTTTAACATTAGGTAATTGTCTAATTTACTGTTAAAGTTCCCCCTTTATAATTTTGTAAAGTGCTGCTGAATAAGTTGGTCATACGAATGCCGATAATCATAATAAAAATGTATTTTGGGTAATTTTTCGGTATATGTAAATTAAATCTATTGAGTGTATGAAGCATTAAAAGGAGATTTAAAAAAAAATGAGTTTGTCTTTAAAATATTATGCCTCTGGACATATACTTTCTTGTTATTCTTGCATGTTAACTAAAACAAAAATCTGTGCCGTAATATTGAGTGACATAGTTGGATACGCTTTGTTATAACTCTGCATTGTTTATTTTATGTCAGCTTGTACACTAATCCATACACTGCAAAAATAAAGAATGAAAAAAAAAGAAAAAAAAAAGTGAATTTCAAGTTTAAGGCCAGATTTGACCTTAAATTCGAAATTAAAATCCCCTTTATTAAATAAACCCTGTATTTTTTTGCCAATTTTTTTTAATTTCTTGTAGAATTTCACTCTGGATTGTATTTAGTAACACACATTTATGCTCCATTTCTGAATTGCCCCTTGGTAACAATTATATGAGAATATTGGTTTTAAACTCGATACCGTTTTAATACTTTTGTTATCAAGAATTATTTAGTGGAATTTTTGCAAATGTCTTTACAATTCTTTTAATCAGCTTTTTTTTTATATATATATATCTATTGACTCCTTGTCATATTCTGTCACATTTCACTGTCGGTGACATCACACCTACACCTTTCCTGGTATAGATTTCCAGATATATAGATTGTGAAAATATCTCAGCATTTTTATATCGGACATCTGTCTCTTTAAAACATTTTGTTAATGAATTCTCAGTCATTAAAAAGACAGCGAATCTTCAGTAAAATAGTTTTATGAGATCACAGAACTTGCAGAATAGTTCATATCATTCTATTTAAACATTTCTCTCAAAAGGTAAAAAAATGGTGTTACATAAAATGTCAAGCTAATTAAATGATGTTATAGATTTATACATGTAATCATCTTTTTACAAATGGACTGGCAGTTTCTATTATTTGGTTTGTGATATGTATCAACTGTATTCTTTTATTTTCATTCGTATTCATTTCTCAGGTAGATATATATATATATATATATATATATATATATATATATATATATATATATATATATATTTATTTAATAAAGTGAAAATTGATCAAAGATCTAGAATAAACTCCAGAGATAGTGTGCAGACAGACTGTATCAGCATCTTTGTATTGGGTATCTGTCACTTTAAACCAATTTCCAGATTTTCGATCCAGTGACTCCCTTTTCTCAGTCTAAGGAGCAAGTTAACACTGCAGAACCTGCACAACAGATCTTATTGGCTAAATTAAATAGTCACCGTAAAGCTAAATCCAATGTTAGCAATGTATTACTCCTGCCCATTTGTATTTATTAGTATAGACACGGATACGTAGGAATGATCACATCCAGGTGTTCAATAAACAGAACGCTTAGAACTGAGCCACTAGATACATAAATCCCTTCTCTCAGCAGAATGGAGTCTGTGTCCAGGGAGAGGTCTTCCCACACAGTCTGAATATAAACAGACAGAGGAGAGATTTATAGTGAGCAAATTATTTCATGTGTATCGCAGTGACCTTAACATATCCAACCCAGCAGAGAGAGTTAAACTAGTGCCCTGTCTGCATTTAAAGAGACACTGTAGCACTGTGAATACATATGTGTATTCCAAATGCTACAGTGTAAATATCCCTAGTTAATTTTAGGCCTCCCACATGCAATTCTCAAACTAACTTGAAAATAAATAATGTACTCACCTTCCTGCCAGCACAGAGTCTCTCTTGGCGCTGTCACAGCCCATCCTTGTCTGATGTCGACATTCCAATCCAATGTTCCTAATAGAGGAGCAGGCACCATAGGCATATGAGCGGTGCTTGCTGCGATGCACGTAATGATTGTCTATGGCAGACTGTGATGGCACTGGGTATGCGCACGTGACGTTGCGGTATTCTAAGGTATAGGAGCTGGGAAGTAATAGTACCGGCTATCCTACCCAGAGAGCTCGGAGACGTGGTTTAAAGTCGCACCTCCAAGCCTTCTACTAAGTTAAATACTGTCATATACTGTCACTAAGAAAGGGGGAACAACCTTAGATACTATAACGACTTCATGTAACATTTGCATTGCTAATTTAATTATGAGTTAACAGAATCAGAGAAATTATTTAGCTTAAAGGGATACTACAGATTCCAAACAAACTTCATGTAAATTAAGCTATTATGGTGCCAGAGAACCATGAAGGCACTCTTATCTGAAAGGGTTAACCCATTTGCGTGCCCCTAGAGGCACTCTTAACTCAAGGGGTTAAACTGTTCTAAAGTGGTTTAACCCCGAAGCTGCCTCTAGCGGGATGTCCACTCCCCCCCCCCCCCCCCAGGCGGCATCTGGCTTCTGAAGTTTCAGATTCAGGCATTGCGGAGTGCCGCTGGGCAGAGACGCAGCTGATTGGCTGAGAGTGGTCATCCAATCAGTGAGTCCCCATTTACTAAACTGGCTTGGAAAAAAATGTACCTTTCCCAAGCCAGTTTAGTGAATGAGGTGTCACTGATAAAATGATCGTCAGCCGACTGCGTCCGTGACGGCACTTTCTGATACTGAAACTTCAGAAGCGGAATGCCACCTGGGGGGAGTGGACATCACGCTAGAGGCAACTTTGGGGTTAAACCATTCGAGAACAGTTTAACCGCTTGAGTTAAGAGTGCCTCGAGGAGCCTCCTGGCATCGTAATAACTGTATTTAGATTGAGTTGTTTTGGTGCCTGGAGTACCCCTTTAAGTCCTAATGTGTAATCTCCCGGCTGATAATTTACTGTGAGATGATTTGCACAAAAAAACATTCAAAGTGAGTGATTATCTCTGCAATGCATTAAAAAAAGAAGAGATCACATTCAGGTGGGAGTGTCTTGGAGCATACCCCAACAGACAGAGCCTTGTCCTGACCAATTTAAGGGACACTCTACTGCCCCAAATAAAAATATAAATAAAATGCACGGCTTTAGTTATGCATTTTGTTTGTTTGTTTTAATTTGGGGTAAATCTAAAACCAGTTAGCAAAAGCTGCAGATCTCTTGTCTGTGGTCTTTGCAATCCATGTCATGTTTCCCAAATGCTGCCATTAATTTGCAGCTATTTTGTACGATTATATCCCAGGGGTAGCCAGCTCTCTCAGTTCCCAGAAACATTATCTAAACAGTAACAGAAACAAAATGAGACAATTATAAAAAAGGAAAAAAAAAAAAAAAAAAAAAAAGGAAAAAATAGGGAATCACAATAAGAAAAATAATGAGAAACAAAAAAAATCTAAAAGTAAATAAATGAGATTGGAAATGAGATTGGAAAATATACGCTGCATTAAAACGTAAACTTTAATAAATATAGTAAAATCGGCAAACAACCTAATTAAAATACAATATAAAGAAAGTAAGATGTGTAACCCGAATACCTTGCTGATTAATATGATATATAAAATACAAAATATACAATCAATTTATCATGAAAATCGGCAGGAAAATATCCAAAACAGGATTGTAATATAGTAACAGAGGGAGATAGAAAAATCACTCACTATGCTATGCTAAGGGGAGCACAGCCATACAAAGGAATTTAGCTCAGAGGTTAATATAACTGTAATAGTTGCATTAGGAATGAGCTAGCTGAAAACAGTAACAGTTTGCTAAACTTTGCAACTTGCATTCAGAATGTCCTGACTGAAATTTGTAACTCTATTATTAAGCTTTTCAACTTCAGAGAAAAACGGAAAAATAATAAATTTACCACAGAGATACTGATGTGCCTTCCAGGGCACCTTAATAAAGTAAAAAAAAAAAAAGTGTGGGGATGTGAGGATCTGGTTAAATTAGCCACAATATCATTATATTTAATGGGACACTGTAGTCACCAAAACAACTTTAGATTAATGAAGCAGTTTTGGTGTATATATCATGTCACTGTAGTCTCTGCCATTTAGGAGTTAAATCACTTTCTTTATGCTGTAGGCACACCTCCATGCATGTGATTTTTACAGCCTTCCCAAACACTTCCTGTAAAGAGTCATCTAATGTTTATACTTCCTTTATTGTAAATTCTGTTTCATTTAGAATGTCTTATCTCCTGCTCTGTTAATAGCTTGATAGACCATGCAGCAACCACCTTTATAAAGTTCAATTTACAAAGCAGGAGATAAAAAACATTTAAAGTTAGTTACATCTGATTGAAAGTTAAACCATGTTTTTTTTCATGCAGGCTGTTTCAGTCACAGCCAGGGGAGGTGTGGCTAGTGCTTTATAAATGGAAACAAAAGTTATTTGACTCCTATATGGCAGAGAATTGAGCAGTGAGACTGTAGGGACATGATCCATACAGAAAAACAGCTCCATTAAACTAGAGATGTTTTGGTGACTATTGTGTGACCCTTTAAATACTCAGTTTGAAATAGACTCTAGCTCCTTATTTATTTGTGTTTTCTAATTATTTCAATAGCCTAGCAGGAGGAGGCAACCTATGGTACTTCAGATGTTATGGACTACATCTCCCCTGCAGAGGCGGCTCTCTAATTAGGTGATTTAGGGGGCCATCTAAGGCCCCGTGCAGACTGGGCCTCACGGCCCCCTACATCACCTTAGGGCAGACTGACATGTCGGGTCCTCAGTCTGTGACCAAGGACCTGACACAGGAGGGGGCCCGTTGGCTTGCCCATTATGCCGCCAGGTGGAAGGCCCCTCCATTCAGTCTGCCCTGGGAGGAAAGCGCCCTGTACAGCCCACGGTCTGCAGCTCCTCCGGGTGCAGAGCTGCAGACTAAGGTGTCTCGCGATCTCCAGCAAATCATTGTTGTTGCAGGTTACCACAGAAAGCTCTGAGCTGAACACGAGATAGGAATCCACAGGACCACCAGGGGAATGAATCCGGGATAAAAAGTATGTTTGTCTACCCACCTTATACACACAATGCAATCCCTATTTATTTTCATGTTGGTTGTTAATGGGGGCCTCATGTTTGAGTTTCAAAAAGTCTAGAGCCGCCACTGCTCCCCTGATACTTTGCCATTATTATGTCAGTAAGAGCATTATCGGAGACGTAGTCAAAAACATCTGAAGTGCCGGAGTTTACCTACCCTTGGTTTAGAGGCCAAGTAAAATGTTAATAGCTCCAAATATGCATACAGCCACTTCTTGATGTTTGATATTTGATTTGAATGATTTATATTTTAAAAATCCATGCAAGGAGCATTGCACTAGATGTTAGAAAATCTAGCTGGGCATAAGAGAAGTCAGATGTTTATATTGGACACCTGTCTCATAATTATTGTTGTAAATCTTCTCCAAAGGGACTCTATAGTCACCCAGACCACAATAATTACATTGCAAGACTAGCGGCGCTTCCTGATTGCTAAAGGACTTTGGTCACCTAAGTGATGGTGAATGTTATCACACTCTGCAATGCTTTCCTATGGGGAGGGCCTAATGTAATAGTGATGCTTGGTGTACATGCACATTAGCCCCCCCACCGTCACATGGTGTTGGAGGAGGCGGAGCGGTGACCCTGCACCGCGGGAATGGAGGTGCGAGGTACGGGTGACCAGGGGACTCTATAGTGTTTGGAATACAAATTTGTATTCCAAACACTATAGAATCCCTTAAAGAAATTTATGGTTAGAGCAAAATGTGTTAAAATGTGTTTGTGATTGTGCATCACTAAAATATCACAAGAGGGATCTTGAGTATGGTCTGCCTTAGATACAGAAATTCTGAGGAATCATGTTTTAACAATTCTCCCAGAATGTCCTGGGAGAATATGCACATGAGAATAGACAGGCACTGAGGTTCAAACGTCATCCAGAATTTCTGAAGTTGCCTTAATTATGGAAAACTGTTTTAAACACTCGATATTAAACCAACGCAATTGCTGCAATCTAACAGACTTGAGGACCAAAAACCTACCATGCATTATTATATATAATTCTTAGAGAATTTATTAATCTTATCTCCATGCATTTATCTCAGGTAGCATCTTGGCTGTTATAGCCATAATCTACTAAACCGTACCTATGCTTGTTTTATATTTCAAACATTTCTATTTAACGGTTGGTGGGATTAAGGTCATATTCTACAAAGGGATATTAGGAATTCTGGCATTGCTCCTTAGGGGTTAAATCAGTGTCACACATTTGGTGACTTTACATAAACAGTAAAGTAACAAGACAGTGTGACTAATAGTTAGGAACAAATCGCACTGTTTATCAGTACAGATCAGCAGATGCAGCAATACATCAACAGATAGTTACATAGTCCATCAAGTTTAACTTTGAAAACCCATTATTTAATGCTGTTGATCTAAAGTAAGGCAAAGGGCAATATAGAATTCCTTCTTCACTATTAATGGCAATCAGATTTCTCCTTGGATCAACAACCTATTTACACGCATATCAATTATAACCTTGAATATTCTTTTTTGCAAAAAAGCATTCAGGCCATTTTTCAAAGATTATCTATAGAATCTGATGAGAACCTCTTAAGGCAGAGAATTCCACATCTTTATAGTCTTTACTGCTGTAAGTGAAAACTCCTTTCTTCCAGTTTTAATAAGTGAAGTCTTGTCTGTTGTATATTCCTGCTAATAAACAGGTTAGCACAGAGTGGGCTTTATTGACCCAGTATTTATTTGTATAGTGCTATCAGATGACTAAGGTGCATTTTTTCACAAGAAAACTACTGCCTTTTTTTTAAGCTTTTTTCTCTCATAACTAATGTTTTCTATCCCCCTTATTAATTTGTAATCTCACCTCTATTATGATTTCAAAAAATATTTTATAGGTGGGGCAGGGCTTGAACAAGATACTGGACAGTCGCAAAATCTATCTTCTTTGGTGAATTAGGGAACCCAAATACCCTACTACTAACCTCTCTGGCTGCGGTACTAACGTCTGGAGTGGACCACGCAAACTAGCTGCTGACCCTTAATCTCACCACTTTCATTCTCGTACTGCTGCGGCCTCCGACTCGGTGTGGCCTGGTGTGGTCCTGTGGCAGTAGGAGTGGTTGATCGCTACGTCTGGGTCCAATCAGGCACTCCTGTGGATCTACTAAGCCCAATATACCCCCCTTCTCTGGACCAGTGGGCGTTATCCTGCCCCACACTGGTTGAGCCAATACATCCGTGTGCACTTCTGCGGCAGTATCCCTTTCAGGCACCAGACACAAGTGCATAAGATGGTGGCTGATTTTCCTAACCACCAGCTACCTTGTACGGAACATCATGATCCCTTTGACCAGTTTGTGAGTGGGCCTCACTTAATGCAAGTACACATACCCAACTATACTAGCCAATCTGCGCTGCAGGCCATCAGGGGCACACGCCTCCCACATCATCCATATGGATGGAAAACCAACCGCCATAGGCATTTATATACCACTCAGGCCTTTTGTCTCACCCGCAAGGGCAAGGCCTTGGATTCAATGAGACCCCAAGTACATGCACCGAGGACTGAGGATGCATGACCTGAGGTGGGAGGATTGTCCTAAACTACCCATCAAGAGCCCCCATCCTCCTTACCCTCCACTATCTATGCCTACCAATCGGGAGAATTGGTTGACTTTCTCCTTGTCATCCAGGGTGCTATTGCAGCTCATACGTTGGGACTCACCATAGTCTCACAGCTGCCTTCATCCATCTCATAGCCACTTTACGATCCCCATAGTCTGTGTACACAATTTGTTTTACTTGTCCTTTTCTTTGTCTAGGAGATACACTGCCCCAACAAGCTTAGCCTCCCACATACTGCTCCCTAATCCTGTCACACTCTGCCACTCTCACCCTGTCACAGTAGCCTTCATTAACCCTGTCACACTCACCTCCCCTCACGGTGTCACACTACCTCCACCAACCATGCAATATTCCCCCCTCCAACCATGCCACACTCACCCTGTCACATTAACCCCTCTAATCCTGTCACACATTTCTTCCCTTGCCATGTCACACTCTATCCTCCAACCATGTCACATTCACCGCCAACCCTGTCACACTCATCCTTCCGCATTCTGTCACATTCATCCTTCCGCATTCTGTCACACTTACTCTCAGCTGTGTCTCATCACCGACACATACATACATACATACATACATAAAACAGGCACACATACATAAAGACAGACACACACATACAGACAGACAGACACATACATAAAGACAGACACACACACATACAGACAGAGACAGACACATACATACATACAGACACACACACACACACACATACACATACATACATACATACAGACAGGCACACATACATACAGCCAGGCACACATACACACATACAGACAGACACACACACACACGCAAGACACACATACATATGGGGCCCTGCAAAACATGACGGCGGCGGGCACCTGGTCGCAGGGGTCCGCAGGGTGGCTGGGCCTCCTGCAGTGATGGGACGGTCGCAGCTGCAACCCCTGCGCCCCCTATATGTACGCCACTGCCCCTGGTCACAGTCACCCTACCATAGTTACACATTTAATCACCCTGTCACTGTCTCTCCCTTAAGACATACACAATCATAAAACAAAACTTCACAATAAACTCAATGCACAAAGGCCACCAGCAGCCCCCCATAAGCACAACACACCACAAGCAGCTAACCCACACACCCAGAAACAAACAAACACATCCTCACAGAGACATAAATTCAGACGCAAGGATACTCTCTGTCAGACACACACTCTCAGGCACATATACAGGTAAACATTGTCAGACAAACACACAGGAAAATACACATTGCAACTGTATGTCGTATTTGTCAATGTGTGTCTCTGTGTATCAGTGTGTATGTTTGTGTGTATGCATGTGCATGTATCAGAGTGTGTATTTGTGTTTGTATAACAGTGTGTATTTGTGTGCATTAGTGTGTGTGTATGTGGCTGCAATGTGAGGGTGGTAGGGTACGGAAAATCCAAAGGTAAACTGGCAACATATATAATATACATCCAGATACAAAACCTGGGGAAAACATGTAAAGAACATATAGGACAATATATATGTAAATTGAATAAAGAATATGTGGGGGGAATTCATATATTTGTCAGGGAAATGTAGATGACACTTTTTTCTTATCTGTAACTTTATTATTTGGTAAATTAGGTTTTCAAGGCTTTTCTGCCCAATTAAAATTTTCATTTCAGTTTGCAATAACCCGTATGTTTATACGACTGCCATGCTATGCAACCAAACCCCGCAATTGTGTATAAACGATTAGCATAATTGCTAATTGCTTTATTGAAAATTAATTAAGTTTGCAAATGATGCCATAACTACAGTCAGAGAGCTCACAACGCAGCGGCACAGGGAGACGCAACACTGCAAGCCTCTGAACGATGAATACAGAGACCAGCTTCAATATAACTACTACTATAAAACCCTTCAATATAACTACAGCTTCTTATACACACACAATACACCCCCTATTTTTCAACTTTGGGTGTTATTGGGGGCCTTGTATTTGATTTTCGTCTAAGACCTCACAATGTCTAGAGCCAAAACTGCCTACCACACCTTTTTTTTCTGTTTCCCGATGTACTATACTTGAGTAACATAATGAAAAATGTGCAGTCCTAACACATGCCATGCTATTATCTCTGTTGACATTCTCATATGTGCTGTTGTGACATTGTATGCATGGTTTTCAATCTTTTGCACATGAAAGATTACAATTTTTTTTTTAACAACAATGTATTTTATCGATTTATAACACCTAAATTAAGTATTCCCGATAACTCCACTATCAATTTAAGGAGGGTCAATGCTATTGTACCTTACTAAAATAATATGAAAACAAAAAATCTTGTTTACTTAAAATGTGTTTCCAGAAACATATGTATAACTAATGTAATTGATTATTATTGTTTTTTTTTATCTTTTTGTAACCTACAAAAATCTGCATAGTTATATATGTGATGCTAAAGTATCACAATACAGATAGTATAAAAATATACAAGCACATTTAACAATACAAGATCAAATAGATATACATTTGTATTGATGCAAAGTTTATTTAGATCACAATGTTTTATAAATACACTATAATTTTTTTTGTTTTTTTAAACAATACGTAAGAATTATAAGCTTCTGATTGTGAAATACTAAAAACTTGATAAACAAGGCAATCTAGTTCAAAGCTTCTTGTACCAACGGTCTGCGAGAAAAATGGAAAACAAAGCAATTCTCCATAGTTTTGCAACTGTATCACTAGACTAAAAGCACTACACATAAGAAACATTAAATTCTTACCGGACGATATAAAAAGTGAAAAGGTACACAGAAATCCAAGCAGAGACCTCATGATGGAAATAGACCAGAGACTCCGTAGAAAAAGAACTGGCACTGTTTAACTGCAGATTGAAACAATATGGATTTTTCTTGCAAGTTCAATTACAAGGGGGGGGGGGGGGAGGGGGGGAGGGATGTTAAACAACCACCATGAAGGGAGGGGATTGGAAGGGTTGAAACAATTCATGGGTTTTGGCAAAAATAGTTCTAATCGTCCTGGATACTGATTCAAATGGAACAAACTATGAAGGCAAAATAAAACGTTAAGTGTGGGTTATAAAGAGTTACATGATATAACATTTACAGTGATAGATTATTTCAAATGTGTGTTGAAAGGTCATGATTTCATAATATTTAAGTGAAGTGACAGTTCCTTATATGTTCACTCCAATACACGTTACTTCAGCATTTAATGCTGTGTATGAATCACAGTGGAGGTGAGTATAAACCTTAAAGGAACAGTCCGGACCCCTGTAATGCTTTGTGTGTGTAGAGTGGCTTTTTTGTTTTTCCATTTTATAAACAGTGCAGATTTCCATAGAACTTGGCACTTTTATTAATTAAACGTCTTACACCCTCCCCTCTTGGCTGTCAATCAGACAGCAGACCCTGTTACTTCTTGGTTTGGTTATCTCAGTGAAGCTAAATTCAAGAGGCAGCAATAGCCCAGAGCACCTGCCTTGCAAATACTTCTCATTGAGATGCATTGGGAAGACTGTAATTGGAGAGCTACAAAAAGTGTGGTTGGGGTTAGTATGGGAGGGCTTGCAAATGTTTAAAGGAACACTATAATCACTCAATCATTTTAATGTTGTGGTCTCGGTGCAGTGTTCCTGCCCTCTTAAACTTGCAATGTATAACTGTTTGCAATGCAGGGTTAAGTCCACCCCTAGTGACTGTCAGTAGGCCAGGCATTAGAAGCACTTCAATCACATGACACAGACCCACTTTACTATGGGAAAATGTGAATGTGCACGGTACTCGACGTGCATGTGCATTAGGTCCCCAATGCTCCTTTATGAGGTGCTTACAGGTTTGTATTTCTAATGCTGTTTTTAATTATACTCAACCCCCCCTAAAAATGTATAAATAAATACATGCATGATTTCATTGGGAGTATATATTTTAAATAGTGAATTTTGTAGAACCACTGGTATACATGATGAATCCAAAATGGATGGATGGATGGATGGATGAATGAATATTAGACTTGTGCAAATCTGAAAATTTCAGTTAGCCTAAATCTGTTCAGACGAAAATACATTTTAAATAGTCTGAACTAAATCTTGCCAATTAATCAGTTCATATGAAACTTGACCAATATTTTTGCTTTGGATTTTGATAATGCAACCTCTGGTGGCTATACTAGAAAAAAAAACATGTAGGATTGCCATAATTAAGGGGACCAAATTACGTAGCTGTTTAGTACCTGTTCCTTGTGGGCCTGCCCATCTTGCTCTGGCAAATCCTCTTCAGAGCCAATGTCACTGCTGCACTCTTGCATACGACAGTACAGCATTGAGATCTACGGACTGCAGCTAGTTAGTTGTATCCCTTTGAGTCTACAGTCCAAATCCTTGGGGTCCAATGTGACTGGGCAATTGGGGGGTGGGCACATGTGGGTATGGCACTCAGTGATGGCGTTCCATTACACATCTCCCACATGTCCACCTCTGACACAGATTAGATTGCTGCTGTCAGGATTATATACATAATCAGTGAGTGCCATTCCTGTAACAACACTTGTCCTCGGCCAGCACCTGCAGTCCTGGGGTCTGGCCGGCTTTGCACCCTGAACCCTCCTTGGTACAGGCTGACTTAGACATAAGGTGCCATCAGCCAGGGAGCCCACCCAGCCCAGGCTCTGGCCTGCCAAAACCCCCACCCAAACAAATGTGCCCCCGGCCATGCTATCACCTGTGCTCCTGCAGTTTTTCCGGTTGTTTGAGGATGATGGGTATCGTTAGGGGCATCCAACGTGGCTCTGCTTCCTGTGCCTTGGTGGGGTCGTGGCTGGCTTTTGGAGAGGAGATCCGACTGTGCTCTCCCCCTGGCACTGCAAGGGATACTGGGGAGGGAGCAAGCAAAACTCCATCTCCCCCTGGATCTCACTCTACTGCTGGGGAGAGGGACTAACTGTCTCCACTCCGACTAACACACTCTGCCACTGGAGAGAGGCACCGACAGTCTCTTCTCCCAATAACACACTCTGCCACTGGGGAAACGAGACCGGTTGTCTCCGTTCCGTGGACCTCACAGTGCTGCTGGGGTGGAAGGATGGATCACTTCTCTCACTGGAACGCACACTGCAGCTGGGGAACAAGACTGGGTGTCTCTGTTTCCTGGACCTCACACTGCCGCTGAGAAGGAAGGATGGAACACTTCTCTCCCTGGGACGCACATTGCTGCTGGGGAACAAGACTGGGTGTCTCTGTTCCCTAGACCTCACACTGCTGCTAGGGAGAAAGGACGGAACACTTCTCTCCCTGGACCTCAGTTGTGAAGTCTATTCAGTCCCCAGTCTCTGGAACCTGCTGCTGGGGAACAAGACAGGGTGTCTCTGTTCCCGGAATCTCACACTGTCGCTGGGGGGGAAGGATGTAACACTTCTCTCCTTAGGTCACACACTGCTGCTGGGGCATGGGCATCCCCCACCGTACCCGCTCGCTTGCCTACTCACTTGCCTACTCTGCTTTGTGCTGCAGTCATGTGGCCAGTGCTTTCCTCGCATGCTGGATGAGCCACTCGGGGGGCTGGGGAGGGTCCCAATAGGGCATAAGCCATTTCGTCCACCTGTCGAGCTCTGCCTCACTGTAGCTAGGTGCTATGCTTGCTCCATTATCGAATGCCAGTTCCGTTCGACTGTTAAGTACCATCCCACCGCTGCCTCTAATTGTAGCGGACCCCGGGTAATCCGACCGGTTACCTCCGCTAATACCCTAATATACTTCAGCCGCTCAGGAACCCTTACAACAAGCAGGCATCAATTTCCAACAAGTAACTGGACGAGACACAGCTCTGGGAGTACAACTCTGACTAAATTCCGTTTATTTTTGTCACACAAGGTTTTACATGCACAGACCCCTACATGGGGTCTCCAACACAATACATCAGGGGTTTTAATTCCAAGAACCTGATGGGAGATGGAAGAGGGACAAAGCAGCTAGTTTAAACTGGGCAGCAGTGTCCCTGTGACCATGCCCTACCAGGACAGGAAAAGGAAAGCGGAGTGGGAAAGGCACAGAAAAGCAATACATTTCACTTAACTATACTTTACAGAGCCGCCTCCCCCCCACCTTTCCCCTTTGTTGATCAGCTGCATATACAGACACACTGTAAGACAGTCACAAAAATGATGCCGCAAACTTGTGGCCCGCACCAAACAAAGCAGGCCATCCATCACATATCTCCCTCCATAGAAATAGATAGACCTGTGGCCAGACCCACGACGGGCCTGCAACAAGTCAGTTGGACTCCCTTGAGTCTACAGTCCAAGTACTTGGGGTCCAATGTGACTGGGCAAGTGGGGGGCACATGTGGGTATGGCACTTATTGACAGCGTTCCGTCACACCCACTCCTCTCAGCTTCAGGCCAGTCCACTAATGGCAGGAACATGACATCTTTGGGCAGCAGCAGGAGAGAGAAACCCCACACATGCTCAGCATGACCACACTGATCAGACTCCTTTTCTTCTCCCCCTGTCAGGATGTTGCAAGCTGAAGACATCTTCCAACTGTGTAAATCTGTCAGGCATGCCCAATACGATTCCAGCATTCCTAGGGATAGGACATTGATTGGTTAGATTGCTGCCCCCTGGAGTCGGTGTGGAAAGCTTTAAAAAAGAATAATAAGGTAAATATGGAATAAAACGATTTCCCTGATTACCTGATGAAAGCTAAATCTTTTGAATAGGACAGTTATCTCAGAGTGATTTCCCTTTAAGTAAAAGCGTCCCTATTAACTATTTCTAGTATAAACAATTCCATTTCCAGCTCTGCTAGTGTTTGTTTTTCTGCTAGCACATGTGCTAATCATTAGGCAGACAGCGTAACTCTGCTAGTTTTAACCCTCGATTGAGAATTGTTACTTTTTCTTTACGTGTCTTTTGCATAAAGTTATGTTTCACCAACTTTGTATTTTTGTTTTCTCAATGTTTATGCTGCTGTGTGATTAAACTGTATTGTAATAATGTTCTAAAACTCCATTTATCTCCATATGATTGTCTCCCTTACAACCCCCTGTTATAAAATGGTAAAGGCAACAATGCTTGGAGTCTGAGATTGGTGCTGTGCATCTCTTATAATTAGTCTGTTATATTCTGTATACTATTTCTTAACAAAGAGGTTTTCATGGGTTTCACATTGCCCTGGAGGGCCGGGGCTGCTGCAGGGGGACTGCTGGGGTCTCGGGCAGTTCGACCCCCTCCCCCCCGGTGGGATAGTCGTGGATCGCCGGTCCAGGTAAGTGTAGGGGTCCAGGACTGCGGGAGGACGGCTGGGCGTACTATGCCGCCCTCTGGCATTTAGAGCCACCCTTTCAAGGACGGCATAGTACACCTGCCATTCTTAAGGGGTTAAACTGTATTGTAATAATTTTCTAAAACTCCATTTATCTCCCTCCATATGATCATCTTCCTTACAACCCCCTATTATAAAATGGTAAAGACACACAAAACAGTTGTGAGCGCAGAGCTTGCAGTCTGAGATTTATGCTTTGAATCTCTCATAATTAGTCTATTATAATTTTGTTTTACTGAGCGCTGAATTGAAAAAAAAGTGCTTTCAGTTCAGTGAATTGAAATAAGTGTTATTCACTAAAGTGAGAATTCAACCTGTATTCAAGCTGACTGTATTCAAGCTGACTTTTTAAGGTAAAAGTAGCTGAAATGGTAACAATTTCCCATTCAGCTATGATTTCAGTTTGACTAGTCTGGCCTTAAATTTGAAATTCACTATGAATTCTCGCTATTAACTAAAACAGCAACGCTGTAACGATTGCAGATTTCTTGTCTGCACCAATGTAAATGACTATTTAGAAAAGTCTCTGGAAGGACACACGGACCAGGCAGGAACATAGAGGTAAAATGAGCCCAGTGGATGTCATACGGGCATATTAACGCTCCCTGTGAAGAGGGAGAAGACAGGTGTGATCTACCTGATCACGTCCGACGCTTCTGTTATATAAAAACCCCATATTTAAACATCCTTTCAGTTGTTCTACGATTGTGTGACTACTCACAGAGCCAGATGGAGAGGGAATAAGCATCGACTGTAATCATTTCCCAGGGACAGACAAGTGGTTATGAGGGACATGAATTTATGATATTTATGATATCAGTGACATAAGGCTGTGTGTTAGCTTGTTCAGTTATTAATTTTCAATTGATTGTTTTTATATACAGAAAGTATACCCAAAAACAGAAGAAAGGAACGGTAACGGGGGACAAGTGCGACAATCAGTGCAGGTTAACCACTCAATAAAGGGATCACTCCCAAATCCTACAATAACAATAGATGCAAAAAGTATACTGATGTACAGGTGAGGGCCCACTATCACAATGGAGTGAATAATATTTACCACTCAGATGACAAGGATGACATGTTGAGAAAACATAAATACAAACAAATACACAGTGAAGTATTTAATGGTTCAAAATAACATAGAATAAATAACAATAAAATGAACTCACAAGTAAAGTGGCACAAAGAGAATTATATCTGTTTGTGAAGAAACACTTTTAAGCCTCAAAGGGGGCTTACTCCCCAACCAGGAGAATGGGCCGTTCGTACCTCTTAAAACAAGTCCAGTATTAAATCATCAGTCCTTTGATGGTTGTTAAGTTGCTACTGTCTTTGTAGGACTTTTGGGTATCAGCTTCCATCCTTGGGATACCACAGTGACTGCTCGCTCAACGCATTTCTTCTATTAAGACTTTCTCGAGAGGCAAAATTATATTTTCATCCCGAGAATTTATGCCCCTATTTAGTTTGCAGCTATATTACTTAGGTAAATTATGTTTTTTTTTCCAGCTAGAAGAATTAGAAATTATACATTTTTAACCATTTAATATATATATTCAAGGCATAAATAGCCCCAGCTGTTAACGGAGCATTTAGGGATGAGACCCCCAAGTTGGGAGGGGGAGTGGCTTCAACAGATTCCATATTCATTCAAAGGGTTGATTACTACTGACATGTGGTTATATGCATTATATGCTTGATTTTTTTTTTAAATGTGTTCGAACTGAAAGAGATTTTTATGGTTTTTATGTACAATGTTTTTATTATATAGGAGATTTTCAGGAATTAATTTTCATATTTTAATCTATATAAAGGACTTGAGAGCAGGAATTGTTAATTGGATTTGAATTGCTTGTTAGTAGCATGAACTAGTAATTGGAACATAAGTGACTGCATATAGAGTGGGAGTATACACCGCACGTTTGATAAAGCCCCAAGGGTAGGGGCAAAACTAGTCATGGACCAGGAAGTACTGTGGACGTTCATCGGCGTAAGCAGCCCAGCACAGTGACAAGCGGAATGGTTTTACAAGTTATCACCATCCATTGCCAAAAGCTGGTGAGCTGTTGATGGACTGCACAGATTATATGTTTTTAATTGCGACATTGAAATAAAGTTTACACATAACTGACATCCTGGTCATCTGTGTATTGTATGGATCCCACGCACACCAGGGGCTGATCCTTCCTGAGCACTATAGCTGTGAGTGGTGCTTTAACCACTCTGATTTTGTGAGTGAGCTACTTAAAGAGCTAATATTTGTTTCATATACAATTTTTGTACTGTATTGCACTAGGAGTTCTCCCTTTCTGTTTTATTTTTAGATACTTGAATCGATGTCTTGCAAGTATAAGCACACTTTATACAACCATCACAACTGCACTTTTTAAAAATGTTTTTTAAACACTGAGATTGCACTTTGGTTTGATGCACGTGTGCTTATTGATAAAGCATTATTAAATATTGACAGAGAGTGATTGTAAAACACTGCGCACCAGCACTTCTATGTGTAGATTCCAGATGGTACATCTTAGATCATTGTGTAGAAGAGTACAGTTCTAGGAACAGCTCAGATAATGTGCTGAACCCTCAGATTCCCAGGTCTCTGGTAGAGGACCTGAGAATGAGGAAGTATGAGGAATTCCCCCAAATACCACCCAAAATACATACATACACACACACACGCCCACCCAAATTGCTGCCATCACGCTACATCATTTGAAAGTAAGAAAAAAAAAAAAGTGTGATCACAAGTTAGAAATCAGAACACAGAACGATCAAATTTTATATATTTTATTTTTAAATTACATCCATAGAGAAAAAGGGGTCTCTTTTGGGGTGCATGGAAAAGTGGGCAATCCTTATAGGCAGTGCAGCTAAATACTGTATACTGATAAAGTAGTCAAGTACCAATTTATAAACAAAATACCAGTTTAGAAACAAAAACCCCAAATTATGATTTATTAAACATTAACTGATGAACATTCTTTGCCGTTATATAAAAAAAAAGGTAAAAAAAAAATAAAATTTGGAAGTAAAACTTATTTTTTAACACAAGAGTTTTGTGAAGAATAAAGCCACAGTTATTGCCAGGAAGAATCCACTGTAGAGGGCAGCACTTCCACTAGTGCATGTCAAGGTGGATTTCATGTTCATCCCGTGAGCCGATATAGACTGATCTCCTAACTCACAGATATTTTTAGTGATGCAACCACGATTTATTGTCTTGAGAGACATGGTTCCTGAAGAAAAAAAAAAACATAACGTATATAAGCAAACTCTATAGTTTAACAAAATTGCTAAATATAAACAAATTCATTATGTGTTGGAGTCATAAGACGTAGCCTTGGGCTGAAGTCCCTGCTTATTTATTTACCACCTAGCATTGTCTCCGTATAGAATCCAAGTAAAATACCATTGACACTGACACATGGTGATCTAGAGTGTGGACCAAGAGAGGATGGTGTTCTTCTATGTTACTATACAGTTTACTGACCCTGAAATGAGGACAATGACGATCAGGGCTCTAATGTATGAACTAGTTCCATAATTGTATGGGCAACACTGAAAAACCATTACAAGGGGGTATTAATAGGAAACACATTTACACACATTAACAACCTATTTGAATCCGTGGCGGATGCTTATGAGAAGAAGATGTATATACCTTTTTAATGAATGAGGATCTACTGATTTGCTTAGAGCATCTGACCGCTCTAGCCAATTAGTGGCTCCTGTGCCCATGTAACTATGAAATAGAAGCCAGATGCTTTCTGGGGGACCTGGAGATCCGCGATGGAGGCAACCCTCAAGTTAAGAAGGCATCTAGTGGCCTCCTGGCACCATATCGACTTAATTTAGATGCAGTTGTTCTGGTGAATGAAGTGTCCTTTTAATGAAAAGGGTTTGTGAACCTACAGAGTTCCCATATTTTTTTTTTTTTGATGATGATATGTGTGAACTGTTATTAAGCTTGTATTTATTTTTTTTCAAAGACAATTTAATTAAATCAAAGTATTGTGGACGGTTGCTCAAGCATCTCTGGTTGAACCCGCACTGTAAACCTTTGTGGGTATTTGTGTACAGCATATTCTAACAGGATTTTGTTGTTTCAGACTAAAAAACAATAGTCAACCCTTTACTGCTAGTTAGTGTATTACTTAACACCCTGACACCAAGTGCACCATTGACTTGTAAAACAAAGCAATAATTGACCAAATAAAGATGGTGTCAAACTCCGTGGAATTACCTTCTAATTCTGTATTCTGGAGGTAGCACATATCTTCAATCCCTGTGCATTCTACGGTGGCACTTGGGTCACACGAATCAGAGTTTATAGAAATGCAGCTTCGACAGACGAGTCCATTTTTCTGTGTACTTACTTGCGGCACTGTGAATGAGGTCAAGAATACATGGTTACTTTTAAAAATGTTAAAAAAAAGGATTTGATTTTGAAGGCACTTAGCCTCTGTTGAGATTGTAGGCATAACCACCCCACGCAACAAGACTTACCCAGGCAGGGTAAAACTAGCACAACCTTATTCAGCAAAAATCAGTAGGTTTGATTCGGGAATTTACTACTGAAATGTTTTTGGAATGCTCAGAGCGTACTGCATAGTGTTTAGACGCTTGACAGCAAAACTGTACTGAACACACGGAGTAAAAAAAAAAAAATGAAAAATGATTTTATTTCTGCAAAATGTTAACAAAAGGAAAACTTTTACCAACTGTAAATTGGTGATTATAAGTTGGTGTTAAATGGAAGGGGCTAGCAGTGCGACAATGCACTAACCGTAACCACCACTCGTACACTAGGACGAATAAAGCAGGCTATCTAACATTCAAAGTTGGTGGGAGTATCTACTTACTATATAATAGCTTTTATTAAACAACTGACTCCCCTCCCCCCCCCCCAAAAAAAAAGCTTTTCCTTCTACAGTTAACAAAATAATAATAAAATAAAATAAAAAAACGTACATTAAAGGACCACTCTAGTGCCAGGAAAACATACTCGTTTTCCTGGCACTAGAGTGCCCTGAGGGTGCCCCCACCCTCAGGGTCCCCCTCCCGCCCGGCTCTGGAAAGGGGAAAGGGGAAAGGGGTTAAATCTTACCTTTTTCCAGCGCTGGGCGGAGAGATCTCCTCCTGCTCTCCTCCTCCGATCCTCCTCTTCTCCTCCCCGTCGGCTGAATGCGCACGCGCGGCAAGAGCTGCGCGCGCATTCAGCCGGTCACATAGGAAAGCATTCATAATGCTTTCCTATGGACGCTGGCGTGCTCTCACTGTGAAAATCACAGTGAGAAGCACGCAAGCGCCTCTAGCGGCTGTCAATGAGACAGCCACTAGAGGACATAGGGGGAAGGCTTAACCCATTCATAAACATAGCAGTTTCTCTGAAACTGCTATGTTTATGAAAAAATGGGTTAACCCTAGAAGGACCTGGCACCCAGACCACCTCATTAAGCTGAAGTGGTCTGGGTGCCTAGAGTGGTCCTTTAATAACCTAGTCTCTCACACTAGGATCAATGGCAGTTAAAATCTCCTAGTGAAAAGTTCTATATTGAGAATCATGTAAAACAGATTATACTCTAGGACTGTATCAGATTTATGTGTCCATTAAAAACTGATGGAAGAAAATGTAATTTAGGGTTAATTTTGTATCCAGTAGCTATAATCATGTGTCTTGTGCTTGTATCAACTAATAAATAGCTTTCGATTTCATGAGCCAAAACAAACAAGTAGCTTTATATTTCATAGGAAACTGAAACTTCCCAAAGTTTTGAGGAATGAGAACATACACAGTTTCTTATCTGCACATCATAAAAGTTTTTACGCAAAGTCTTGCACAGCTACATAAATCATTTAACGCTGCCACAGTTAGCTTTGGGTTAATGCTGGCGATCGGACAGACACATAGAGAAACTGAGCAGTCTGTCCAAAAGTTGCAAATAACTAGTTTTACAGCCAGGAAAATATATTTGTTGGTCGACTGACAGCCCTGTACACAGACGAAAACTATTTTATTAAATCTCTGGAATGAAACAACTTTAAAAAGAAAGTTTGCAGCAACATTGCGTTTTCACTATTATCACTTTAGTAAAATGAAGTGGTTATGGTGCTTAGAATGACTTTTTAAGTTTGTAGGCTTGAGCCCCCCCACCCCCCACCCCCCTTTCTTCATTCTTCATGTAGGGATCGTGAGTGGGCCAAGAAAAGTCATGGTTCCAGGGTCTCTGCCAAACCCCTGAACCCTAGCTTGCTGCTTAAGGTCAACTTTTGTTTTATCCTGCTCTGCCTTGGACATTGCAACCAACTAAAAGGCTTTCATTTTCTACCACGCCATAGACACAATCAGGAATTAGAGAGTAGAAATCAAGAAGTATTAAACTATTGAGGTTCTTACATGTGGGTTCAGGTGGGGTACAGTTGTCAGTGTAGCAGCAGCTCATCCCACTCACTATCTTTAATTCTTGCATGACGGTAAAACTTCCTTTCATACCGCATTGGTTCCTAGGAATGCAACTTCTTATTAAGGTTTCGGACAATTTCACTCCATCTGCAAACAACAGACAAAACAGTATAATTAACAATATAAACTGGTAGTGCATATGGGAGAGTAAGCTTAACATATGATGAGATCTGATCTTACAAGGTACAGTGTAGTCGCTAGAACCACTACAGCTTCATGTTCTGGTGGCTATAGCCTGTCCCTGCAGGCTTTTCAATGCTGCCTAATATCACCTCTAGTGTTAGTCACTCAGACGGCCAATAGGGATGCTTCCTAGTCCAGTACTGTGTGCAGCACCTACATTCAGCGTTTCTATGAGGTGATGCTAATTGGCACAGTGCTAGTTATAGTCTCTCAATGCTTTTCTATGGGGACGCATTGGATTAGCTGCGATTGTCAAGGTCTTTTTACTCCATTCTAAGGGGTGCCTGCCATGCACCTAAACAGGTACTCCAGCACTTTAGTCATTTAAATGGCTATATTACATTAGGAAAGAAACACATAACTGTAGGAACTAGACAACCTTATGTATAACACTTCTATTAGAATCCAAGTGTAGAGTGCTCACGTATTTTCTAAATACTGGCAAAACAACATGTTTTGCATTGTTGTGTTAATTTAATTTAATCTTTTACAACCAGGCAATAAATGCATATCTATAACATGAAAACTATTCACTATTTTGTTTCAGGTAATGTGATGCAAGGGGTTGTCAGGACGCCAAAACAGCAAATATCCCCTTACAGTCCTTAATGGCAAATTTCAAGTAAAAAGGTAATCCACCCATAAAGTTCACAAAGTTATAGAGGACACAAAATATATTTTTGTCTCCTAACTTTTTACATTTTATTTTAGGGGGCTGAAGCACCCTCATATAATCCTTAAGTGTCTTCCCTAGATCAAGGGCTCTTTGAGGACTCTAACCCAATTAATTGTTGAGCTATGCATTGTTCTAGACTTGCCACTCAGCAGTGCATTCAGGAAGCCCTTTGTTAGAAGCAGTGACAGAACTGCGGCAGAGGGTTGTGTATCTGTGTTTGTATCTGTGTCAGGGTGTGTATGTCAGTGTGTGTGTGTGTGTGTGTGTGTTCTAATCTGTGTGTCAGGGTGTGCATATGTAAGTGTGTTTATCTATGTGTTAGGGTGTGTGTGTCAGTGTGTTTATCTATGTGTTAGGATATGTATATGTCAGTGTGTGTTTTGTATATTTGTGTCAGGGTAGTATCTGTGTTTCAATGTGTTCATATGTCAGTGTGTATATGTATTGTGTGTATAATAACTTGCATGTGTCAATGTGCTTTTATGTGTATATCTGTGTGCAAATGTTTATGTATATCTGTGTATGTGGCAGTGTATGTGTGCATGTGCATACATCCAAGCAATCAAACACCAACACAGCATGAAAACAAACTCCTGCAATCTAACACCCTTATGATATACAAAATACACCCCTTCACTCACACCAATAATACACACAAATTTACACGATCATTTAAAAGCGAACATTTCTTCCAAACACCAACAATACACACAAAGCACACCGGCATTTAAAAGCCAACACTACATACAAACACACCCCTGCTTTCAAGTGCACACACTACACACAAGTACATCACTGCATTCCAATGGCAACATACATGTAAATACACCCTACATACAAAGGTATGCACTATCCAAAAACATGCCTTCATTCAAACACACAAATACAACCCTGCAAGGATGGGCCAATGGTAGATCCTCAGCTGGCATAATATCATAGGAGTTGTACGATACATGGGGATCTACTGTTTGGCCTCTCTTGTACAAGAGGGGGGCCCAAAAACTGTCTTGCATCAGTGCCCTGTCTACATTAGTTCCTCACTGGTTAGAAGGTGTTTCTGCTTAGTTGCATGCACCACAGTTACATAGGCTGAAAAGAGACACGTCCATCAAGTTCAGCCTTTCTCACATTTGTTTTTTGAGAAGGCAAAAACCCCAGTTTGAGGCACATCCAATTTTGCAACAAACTAGGAAAAAAAAATCCATCTTGACCCCAGAATAGCAGTCAGATTAATCCTTGGACGAAGAAGCTTCTATCCTACAATTGAAAGATTATATCCTTGAATATTCTGTTTTTGCAAGTATGCATCTAGTAGCTGTTTAAACATCTGTATGGACTCTGGCAGAGAATTCTTCAGGCAGAGAATTCCAAATCCGTATTGTTCTTACGGTAAAAAACCTTTTCCTTTACCTAACCATGACTCAAACCAGTGGCGTACACATGACCTATGGGGCCCCGGTGCGAAAATTGATCCGTGGGCCCCCCCGCACGCTTACTCTGCGCGGGCCGGGGCCGCAACACATGGCGGCGGGCACCTGGTCGCAGGGGTTGCAGGGCTGCGACCCCTGCGACTGCGGTATGTACACCAGTGCATGCAGATGCACACACACTTAAAGGACCACTACAGACACCCAGATCACATCAGCTCAATGAAGTGGTCTGGGTGTCAGGTCCCTCTAGTTTTAACCCTGCAGCTGAAAGCATAGCAGTTTCACTGAGGGTTAATCCAGCCTCTAGTGGCTGTCTCACTGACAGCCGCTAGAGGAGCTTCCGTGATTCTAAGACACTGAACGTCCATAGAAAAGCATTGAGTAATGCTTTCCTATGGACGGTTTGAATGCGCGCATGGCTCTTGCTGTGCATGCGCATACGGAGCTGAGAGGTGGAGGGATCCCCAGCGCCAAGGGAGTCCGGCGCTGGAGAAAGGTAAGTGCTGAAGACACACACATACACACTCTCACGAACAGACGCATACACACTAGCTAACAGACACACACAATTACTGACAGAGACACACTCAGCGACAGACATACATACACACTCACTTACAAAACATACACTCTCACTAACAGACATCAAACAGACTCACTAATACAAACACACTCAGTAACAGACACACAGTAACACACTCACTGACACTCACTAGCAGACACACTCACTGACACTCACACTAACACACACAGTAACACATACACTAACACTCACAGTAACAGTAACACACACTAACACTCACAGTAACACTAACACACACAGTAACACACAGTAACACACAGTAACACACACAGTGACACACACACTAACACTCACAGTAACACTAACACACACACTAACACTCACAATAACACTCACAGTAACACTAACACACACACACACACACACACTAACACATTTTTTTTATGTAATCCCCCCAGCCTCCTTACCTTTTGGAGTGCTGAGGGGATTCCCTGGGGTCCAGTGGTGCTGCTGGGCTCCTGGGGGGCCGGTCACCCGGCGGGCAGGCAGGCTGGCGGGCGCGCGAGGGAGCACTCTCCCCTGAGTGCTTCCTCTTCAGCTCCCTCGCGCGCCGCGTACTGATGCCGGAGCTGGAAGATGATGTCATCTTCCGGCTCCGGTATCAGTACGCGGTGCGCGAGGGAGCTGAAGAGGAAGCACTCAGGGGAGAGTGCTCCCTCGCGCACCCGCAGGACCAGCCAGCCGGGTGACAGCAGGGCCAGCCTCGGGGGGCCCGGAGGTGGCCGGCTCCTGGGCCCCCCAGGAGAAGAGGCTGGCCCAGTGACATACATACCGGGTCGCAGGGGCGGCCGTGCCCCCTGGTGGGCTGGGCCCGGTCGCAGCCGTGACCCCTGCGACCCTGGTATGTACGCCACTGACTCAAACCTTGCTCAGCAGACAGCCAGGGGAGGGCTGGCAAAGAGGACATTGTGGGACAAATGCCCTCCCATGGCACTAGAATTGAGAGGACTGGTGGTTCCTGCCTTACAGAAAAATAAAATATATTATGTAACAGTATTTATTTGCTATTAAAGGGGCACTCCACTGTCCAAATACAAATGAATTTAATTATGCATTTTTTGCTTGGAGTTATATCTAAAAAGAGCTTACATATGCTGCAGAACCCTTGTCTGCTGCCTATACAAGCCCTCCTCTTCTAACCCCACCCAGACATTATGTGACTGTCCAATCACAGACTTCCCAATGCAGCTCAATGGGACACCTTTACAAGACAGTTGCTCCGGGCAATTGCGGCCTCTTGAGTTTAGTGAAACCAGTATAAATCTATTTTAAAAAGTGTAAATATCTATTGAAATCTGCACTTTTTGCAAAAAAAAAAAAAGAGCACACACTCTTTACACATAAAGATTTTCGGCAAACAAACGTGTTCTAGGGGTCTAGAGTGCACCTTTAACCCCTTAACCCCTTATTGACCAAACTTCTGAAATAAAAGGGAATCATGACATGTCACACATGTCATGTGTCCTTAAAGGGGTTAATGTGTACTATTTCCTTGCAAGTGTAGTAGAAAAATTTTGCAAAGTTATTCAGTTAAGTGCAAATTCAAATAGCCAAATTGGAAACATTCTATAAAGTCAGCTACGCTTCAATTTCTACTACTTTTAATATTACATCAAGGAAGGGAGTGGAGTGAGATGGGCCAAAGTGCTGGTTTGTTCTCAAATTGGGCTGTTAGTTTGTAATTGGCACCTCTCCCAGGCCAAATATAGCCAGCCCTCCTCTGCTGACAGCCCCCAGTCATCTCATGCAGGTGAGGGAACTCTGATCTTATATGTATTTGAGGTGCAGAGGTGTCAAGGGTTTAAAATACATTTATTTGGATTAGCAGGAATAACAGGCAAGACGGGTGTAACAAAAGGTTTAAGTGAAATGAGAATAGTATTTCTGCTGTTTGGCTTGCTTTTCCTCGTGGTACAGTTGGAGGGGAACATATGGACTCCTGCTGATGTGTCCGATCAACATAACATGTAACATGGTAAACTATATAAGCACAGTAGCAAGTTGGGGGTGTACATTTTTTCCATTGTTGATTCTTTAAAAGAAAGGACATTGTACAAAATGTGTTCATATAGCACCTACGTTGGTAATTTACAGAGTACTGAGTTCCACAGATGTTATCGGAAGGGCAGGTGATGCTGCCACCTTCGCAGGCTTTGGTACCGATGCCAATACATTGGTTACATGACAGGGCGTAACCTGAAAGAAAAATATTTAGATGTGATAAAAACTTAGTAACATTTGAAATATGTAAACATTAATTATAACAGTAACTAAAATCCTATAATTTTACAATGCTTTAGTCATTGCTGCCGCCCAGGAGTAGTGGGAGTCTGAGTGCAGGACTTAGTTTTTTTTTTTATGTTTGTATTTGCTTTTGTATCACAGTCATATTACAGTGCTGCCACCAACCCCTTGTGTTCCCTAGTAAGGGTTAATAAGTGTGTAGGGGTAGAGAAAAATACCCATTTCTGTCTCATTACAAAATTTACCTTATTCCTGAAGACAGCAGCAAAGTGAATTGTTAGTGTAGGACTCACCTAAGAGGTTTTGCCTTGACGAGGCAGGTCAGCTAACACTTGAATGGCCATTGGAGCGATAAGAAAACCTCCAGTTATTTAAATGTGCTTAGGGATTTTGGATAGTAATGTCCTATTACGACACGACTGGTCTAGATGGGAAAAGGCGATAAGAATAAATTTAAATTGAGTACCCACCTGGACGAATATAATTTTTTCTTTTCCCTTTTTTTCATCTCAATATTGACCGTATAAATTATAGAAAGCATGACCATCTTATATATTATTATTATTATTATTATTATTATTATTGCCATTTATATAGCGCCAACAGATTCCGTAGCGCTTTACAATATTATGAGAGGGGATTTAACTATAAATAGGACAATTACAAATAAACTTACAGGAACAATAGGTTGAAGAGGACCCTGCTCAATCGAGCTTACATTCTATTAGGAGGTGGGGTGTAAAACACATTAGGACAGGAATTTGCAGTCAAATAAGGTGGGCTGCCCTTTAGGAGAGGGCAAGAGACAGGTATGTGAGGTAGGGGTTAGTCTTGGAGGCCATAAGCTATCCTAAAGAGATGGGTTTAAGGGACTTCTTAAAAGATGCAAGACTAGGGGAGAGTCTGATGGCGGTAGGCAGGCTATTCCATAGGAAGGGAGCCGCCCGCGAGTAGTCCTGCAAGTGTGAGTTGGCCGTACGGGTGCGGACAACAGACAGGAGGTTGGTCACGGGCAGAACGGAGAGACCGAGAAGGGACATACCTATGGATCTGTGAGGAGATATAAGAGGGGCTAGAGTTGTTCAGTGCTTTATAGGTGTGAGTTAGTACCTTGAATTGACTCCTATAGCATACAGGAAGCCAATGTAAGGACTGGCAGAGGGGTGAGGTGTGAGAAACGACTAGAGAGGAAAATCAGTCTAGCAGCAGCGTTCATTATGGACTGTAGGGGTGCAGTACGGCTTTTGGGAAGACCAATCAAGAGAGGGTTACAATAATCCATGCGGGAAATTACTAGAGCATGGTCAAGCTCCTTTTCTCTCCCCCAGTTACATTATTACTCTATAGATATTGTAAATGTTTATTATAGGTCATTATGGTATTAATACACTTACTGTAACAGTTTCAACTTTCAGAAATCTTCCAATATATTTTGGTTATGTATCTTTATTCAATGATTTGATGTTTGTATGGAGTGGGTCCACATGGAAACTTTGTATTTTTTTGTTTCAATAAAAACTATTATAACACACTATTTCCTACCGAGACTCCAGGTTGACTTCAAAATAAACTAAGGTACTTATCAGACTAATAGAAAGCAATGTTCTCACAACAATATTCCCAGAGCTAAGTCTGGTCATGTCAGACACCAGGTCTATGGAAATGCTCAGATTTTGAGGAATTTAATCATCAGTTGTCTCAGCGTTGTAACAGTGTTTTAGAGATAGTATATAGGTTACCATTGTTGAGAAAAGTCTCTTAGCATGCTCCTAACACAGCTTGTGCAGAATTACTTAAAAATAAACTATAGTCACCAAAACAACTTTAACTAAATGAAGCTGTTTTGGTGTATAGATCATGCCCCTGCAGACTCACTGCTCAAGTATCTGTCCTTTAGAAGTTTATTCACTTTGGTTTCTGCTAATGCAGCCCTAGCCACACTTCCTCTGGTTGTAACTGACACAGCCTGTATGAGAAAAAGGGTTTAATTTTCAATCAGATGTTACTTGAGATATTTCTTTTACCTCCTGCTCTGTAAATTGAACTTTAATTGCATACAGTAGACAGGGTTTAGCAAGCTATTAATAGACCATGAGATAATAAATTCCAAATTTAACAGAATTTGCATTAACCCTTTCAGGACCGCTGACGGTTCAGGACCGTCAGCGGTAAAACGTGCGTTTGGACCGCTGACGGTCCTGAACCGTCATAACGGTCTGGGGCTACTTACCTGATCGCCGTCGGTCCCACGGCGGCGATCAGCTCTCCTCCCGGTCCAGGGGGGTTGCCTGTCTGCCCGGGCAGTCCCCCCTCGGCAGATCAGAACCCCACGGCCATGTGATCACTCGATCACATGACCGCAATAGGTGTCTGTGTATCTGCCTGCAGGGGGACTGTCTGTGCTTACAGGCAGTCTCCCTGCAAGTGAAAAATCCAAAAAATAAAGTAAAAAAAAAACAGTGTAAAATCAGTGTAAAAATAAATAAATAATATGTGTATATATATATATATATATGATATATATACATGTATTATATCTATATATAATATATGTATCATATATATAATGTCATATTAAGTGTATTTTTATATTTATATATACGTATATTAATATAAAAATACACTTATATTTAAATTACACACGAATATATACAATATATATATAATTGCTATATATATGGTATATATATATTATTATAAAATACAAATAATATGTTAATAAAAATAAATAACAAAAAATAAAAATAATTTTTAATAATTATAAAAAAATATTTATATATGCAATTTTATTCTAACAGTATTTTGATATATATATATATATATATTTATATCAAAATATACTTAGAATGTAATGATATATATATCTATGTATAAATAAAAAAATAAATACAATACGAAATATACATATGTCCATATACATAATTACATAAATAATTTCATAAATATACACGTAGACGTCAAATATATAAATATGTATATATATTAAAATTCTACATGTGTATTTATGTAATATTTTTACCTAATTAAGTAATTTTAATGATTGCAATTTGAGGGACCTGCCTGCCAACCCAGGCCGAAAGTCCAGATAATTTAATTTGCTAGCACTGTGTTTAACCCTGTAACTTTCTATGACACCCTAAAACCTGTACATGGGGGTACTGTTTTACTCGGGAGACTTCGCTGAACACAAATATTAGTGTTTCAAAACAGTAAAACATATCACAGCGATGATATTGTCAGTGAAAGTGAAGTTTTTTGCATTTTTCACACACAAACAGCACTTTCACTGAGGATATTATTGCTGTGATACATTTTACTGTTCTGATACACTAATATTTGTGTTCAGCGAAGTCTCCTGAGTATAACAGTACCCCCCATGTAGAGGTTTTATAGTGTTTGTGAAAGTTACAGGGTCAAATATAAGGCTTGATTTTACTTTTTTTTTATTGAAATTTGTCGGATTGGTTAGGTTGCCTTTGAGAGCGTATGGTAGCCAAGGAATGAGAATTAGCCCCATGATGGCATACCATTTGCAAAAGAAGACAACCCAAGGTATTGCAAATGGGGTATGTTCAGCCTTTTTTAGTAGCCACTTAGTCACAAACACCGGCCAAAGTTAGCGTTTCTTGCATTTTTAACACACAAACAAATATAAATGCTAACTTTGGCCAGTGTTTGTGACTAAGTGGCTACTAAAAAAAAATGGACATACCCAATTTTGAAACCCTGGGTTGTCTACTTTAAAAAAATATGTACATGTTAGGTGTGTTTCGGGGATTTATGACAGATAATGGTGTTACAAGGTCACTATTGATACATTTAAAATATATATATATATTGAAACAGCAATTTCCTACTTGTATTTATAAGCCTATAACTTGCAAAAAAAAGCAATAAAGCATGTAAACACTGGGTGTTTTTAAACTCGGGACAACATTTTGAATCAATTTAGCAGTTTTTTTCATTAGCTTTTGTAGATAAGTAAAAGATTTTTCAAGTAAAAGTCCAAAAACATGTTTTTTTTTTAATTTTTCACCATATTTTATTATTTTTTTTAAATACAATATTGGACATAATACAAATAATGGTATGTAAAGAAAGCCCCTTTTGTCCTGAAAAAAACAATATATAACTTGTATGGGAACCGTAAATGAGAGAGCGGAAAATTACAGCTAAACACAAACACCACAAAAGTGTTAAAACTGCTCTGGTCCTTAACGTACAAACATCGCAAAAACAGGCCGGTCCTGAAGGGGTTAAAGGAAGTGTAAACATTAGGTAACTCTTTACAGGAACTGTTTAGTAAGGCTGTGTAAGTCACAAGCAGGGAGGTGTGACTAGGGCTGAATAAACAAAGTGCTTTACCTCCTAAATAGAAGAGAATTGAGCAGTGAGACTGCACGAGCATGATCTATACACCAAAACTGCTTCATTAAGCTACAGTTGTTTTGGTGATTATAGTGTCTCTTTATTTTAAAGAAAAGCATTATGCCCAGAAAAACTGAATCGTTACATTTTTTTTTAAAATTAAATTTGCACTTATTTCAGGCTATAATTTACAATTTAATAATATCTACTGTATGATCGGAAAATATTTCTTCACTACAATAACCCCAGGTTGCCCATGTGCCCAGGTTGCCCATTATATAGTATACACACAGTTGCAAGGAAAGGCTTTTCACTTTTCCAGATTCCTTTCTGCATAAGACCTATATAAGACCCAACACAATTTTTGGCTGAGATATACATTACTCCTTATTGTACCTGTACAGAAATAATCCTCTCTGCTGTGATGTTACATTACAATAATCATTGTTACAGCCTCCAGGCAGACTTGTTTTTGTTTTAAGGCCCCATCACAGCTCCTATCCCTCCATCCCACTCTACCCCCCAACTGCCCTACACCCCTTGCATCTACTATACCCCCTGCAGCCCCTATACATCCTACATCCACAACAGCCCCTATATACCCTACACCCACTACAGTCTCTATACCCTAACTCCAATCAGCCCCTACACCCACTAAAACCCCTATAATGCCTACAGCCCCTAAAAGCCATATGCAACATGCACACACTGAAGCCCATGTCCTTCCCCCCTGCATCCACTACAAAACCTATTACTCCGTGCCTCCTCTGCAGCCCATATTACTCCCTAACTCCTCTAAAGCCCCAATACCCCCTATACTCACTATAGCCTCTTTCCCTACCCTGCACCCACTACAGCTCCTACTATCCTCTGCATCTACCAAAATCTGTTACGCGCTGCACCAACTACAACTCATATGCCCCCTTCACCCACTACAAGCTCCCTCTAATACCCCCGGCATCCATTACTGCCCTTCTTACTCTTTGCACCTACTACAGCCCCTATCTCTACCCACTATATCTTCTATTACCTCCTGCCTCCACTATACCTCCTATTGCCCCTGCCCCACTAAAGCCCCCTATCACCCCCTGCAGCCATTAAAGTCCTTATAACCCCCACTAAAGCCCCCTATCACCCCCTGCAGCCATTAAAGTCCTTATAACCCCCACTAAAGCCCCCTATCACCCCCTGCAGCCATTATAGTCCCTATCACCCCCTGCAGCCATTATAGCCCATATTAACCCCTCCACCGACTATGGCCTTTATCCAGCTGCATCCACTACATCCCCTAACCCACCCCAGACCACCTGTCCTCCTTGCAATTACTGCTAATTTGATTTTGTGGAGGAAATGATCACACCTACATTCACATGCACACCCTGCATTCACTGACATTCAGTCTCTGTACATACACATCCCTGCATTTACAAAGCGTGCCACATGATCTTGTATTCATACACATTTGCCCCTGTGTTCACAGTCACCACCACCCCCACCGTCACCATCCCCCCCCCACTGTCACCACTTTCCACACTGTCAACACCACCCCCACTGTCACCATCCCCGCAAACTGCCACCAACACACACTGTCACCCTCACTGGAGACAGAAAGATGGCAGTGAGGCTAAGGGCAGAGATGGCACACAGAGGCTGGGGGCAGAGAGATGGCACTGGCAGGTTGTTTGGGGGCACATGGCACTAGCAGACGTTTTAGAGCCACACATGGCTCATTGGCGTAATATAAAAAGTGTAAGAATGTACTGCTCTTTGGCAAGATATTCAGGATTTATGCCTGTGCTGCTCATTGGCATGATATACCAGGTATATGTATTTATTGCTTCATTGGCATGATATACCAGGTATATGTATTTATTGCTTCATTGGCATGATATACCAGGTATATGCATGTATTGCTTAATTGGCATGATATACCAGGTTTATGTATTTATTGCTTCATTGGCATGATATACCAGGTATATGTATTTATTGCTTCATTGGCATGATATACCAGGTATATGTATTTATTGCTTCATTGGCATGATATACCAGGTATATGTATTTATTGCTTCATTGGCATGATATACCAGGTTTATGTATTTATTGCTTCATTGGCATGATATACCAGGTATATGTATTTATTGCTTCATTGGCATGATATACCAGGTATATGTATTTATTGCTTCATTGGCATGATATACCAGGTTTATGTATTTATTGCTTCATTGGCATGATATACCAGGTATATGTATTTATTGCTTCATTGGCATGATATACCAGGTATATGTATTTATTGCTTCATTGGCATGATATGCAAGGTTTATGCATTTTTTGCATTAATAGCATGACCCTGCCGCGCATGTGTTTTTGCCAACCAGGGCATATATGTGTGACTGAGTCGATGTGCTTGTGTGTGTGTGCGCATAACTTGCGGGGGAGATGGGGGGGGGGGGGGGAGGGGGTGGGGGGAGAGGGGGATTTGGAGTCTTGGTCCCAGGCAGCACAATGTGGAGTTGGAAACATAAGAACAGTCAGAACTCGTTACTAAAAAAATGTAATCCCACTACTGCATATATTCACTTACACCAGGGCTCACAGTGAATATACACAAATATACACTCACTTTACATTCATATACAATCAAATACACAGTATGTTTACACCTATATATATATATATATATATATATATATTGGTCTGCAGGGGGCCCAGGTCCTACATTTTCCCTGTGGCTCAGGTCACTCTAATTTGCTCCCTGCATCCATCCTCAGATACAACATGAGAGACTGTCACTTTATTTATTTACACAACAATCAGCCTGATTTACATACATTCCTAGGATCAGTGATAAAGCATTTTATGGAACTGACTATTCTAGTTAAGGTGTAAGGTTCCTTAGTAGCTTTTTCTCTTACTGCTTATACATTGTGTGATAGGTTGCTTATTAACCGTTTAACTAGCTGTTACACTGCATATTATCATTAGCCTATTTGTTACATTTGATAGTTTTTACTGGGTAACAATAAAGTGTTTACATTGTATCTAGTGCAACAAAGTCTTTTGTGGTACCTCTTTATTAATGTACAATACAATGAGCTTATTGTGTAGAACTCAGATCTATCACATTTGTCGAAAGAGATTAATTTATTCTGCGTATTTTCTCTGTATACATCAATTAAATCTATTATAATATATATATGGGGGAAAAAAAATAACGTCAATCCATATCACAAACTTAGCAATAGAAACTGCCTGCTACACAAGCTCAATAGATTTAATGTATACAGAGAAATTACGCAGAATAAATTAATCTCTTTTGACAAATGAGATAGATCTGAGTTCTACACAATAAGCTCATTTTATTATACATTAATAAAGATGTATCACAAATCAGACTCAATAGCTTTAACTTACGTATACAGAGAAATTATGCAGAATAAATTACTATATGTAGATAGATTTATTTAGTAAACTGAGAATTCAAAGTGAATTTCAAATTCACCAGAGATCTGAAATAAACTCTATAGATAGTGAGACAGTATCAGCATCTTTGTATTGGGTATCTGTCCCTTTAAATCAATTTCCAGAATTGCGATCCAGTGACACCCTTTTCTCAGTCTAAGGGAAAATTAAAATAAAATAGTCACCGTAAAGCTAAATCCAATGTTAGCAATGTATTACTCCTGCCCATTTGTATTTATTAGTATAGACACGGATACGCAGGAATGATCACATTGAGGTGTTCAATAAGTAGAACGCTTAGAACTGAGCCACTTGATACATAAATCCCTTCTCTCAGCAGAATGGAGTCTGTGTCCAGGGAGCGGTCTTCTCACACAGTCTGAATATAAACAGACAGAGGAGAGATTTATAGTGAGCAAGTTATTTCATGTGTATAGCAGTGACCTTAAAGGACCACTATAGTGCCAGGAAAACATACTCGTTTTCCTGGCACTATAGTGCCCTGAGGGTGTCCCCACCCTCAGGGAACCCCTCACGCCGGGCTCTAGGGGGTGGAAGGGGTTAAATTTACCTCTTTTTCCAGCGCCGGGCGGAGGGCTATCCTCCTCCTCTCCTCCTCCTCTCCTCCTCCTTCTCATCGTCATCGGCTGAATGCGCATGCGCGCACGAGCCGCGCACGCATTCAGCCAGTCCATTGGAAAGCATTACTCAATGTTTTCCTATGGACGCTTGCGTCTTCTCACTGTGAAAATCACAGTGAGAAGCACGGAAGCGCCTCTAGCGGCTGTCAATGAGACAGCCGCAAGAGGCTGGATTAACCCATTTGTAAACATAGCAGTTTCTCTGAAACTGCTATGTTTATAGAAGAAAGGTTTAATCCTAGCTGGACCTGGCACCCAGACCACTTCATTAAGCTGAAGTGGTCTGGGTTCCTATGGTGGTCCACATGATCTTGTATTCATGAGACAGCCGCTAGAGGCTGGATTAACCCATTTGTAAACATAGCAGTTTCTCTGAAACTGCTATGTTTATAGAAGAAAGGGTTAATCCTAGCTGGACCTGGCACCCAGACCACTTCATTAAGCTGAAGTGGTCTGGGTGCCTATAGTGGTCCACATGATCTTGTATTCATACACATTTGCCCCTGTGTTCACAGTCACCACCACTCCCACCGTCACCATCCCCCCCACTGTCACCACTTTCCACACTGTCAACACCACCCCCACTGTCACCATCCCCGCAAACTACCACCAACACACACTGTCACTCTCCCACACACACTCTGTCACCCTCACTGGAGACAGAAAGATGGCAGTGAGGCTAAGGGCAGAGATGGCACACCCAGCAGAGAGAGTTAAACTAGTGCCCTGTCTGCATTTAAAGAGACACTGTAGTATTACGAATATATATCTGTAGTCTAAATGTCCCTAGTTAGTTTTAGGCCCCCTTCCCCGCCTGCAATTACTAAACTAAATTAAACAACAATAATAATTTATTTAGTCGCCTTCTCTCATGCGTGGAGTCTCCCTTGGTGCTGCTGCAGCTCCCCCTTGTCTGATGTTGACATTCCAATCGAATGCTTCTCATAGAGGAGCATTGGGGATCAAAGGCACATGAGCAGTGCTTGTTGCAATGCATGTAATGATTATCTATGGCAGACTCTGATGGCACTGAGTATGCGCATGTGACATTGCAGTATTCTAGGGTATAGGAGCTGGGAAGTAACAGTACCAGCTCTCCTACGCAGAGAGCTCGGAGTTGTGGTTCAAAGTCACGCTTCCATGTCTTCTTATAAGTTAAATACTCTCATTTTGGGCCACTAAGAAAGGGGGAACAACTTTAGACACTATAACAACTTAATTATAGAAATTAGCTTCTGATTTAGTTGTGCCATCCAGGAGTAGGCAACCTTCCGCACTCCAGATGCTGTGGGCTACATCCCCCCCCGATTCTCTGCCAGCATTATGGTTGTGAGAGCATTATGGGAGATGTAGGAAAAACCATCTGAGGTGCCGAAGGTTACCTACCCTTAGACTAGTGGCTCAAGTATAATGTTACTTAGCTCCAAATATGCATATAGTGACTTCTTGATGTTTGATATTTGGTTTGAAAAACTAATATTTTGTAAAATCCACGCCACGAACTTTCCACTACAAGGTGTTGGAACATGAGCTGTGCATAAGTGAAGTCAGATGTTGATGTTGGACACCTGCCTCTCAAGTATTGCTGCACATTTTCCCAAGGACTGTCATGTGGTTGGGTGGGGCCAGGGTCTATACAGCCCAAGCAGCATGCACACTGTACTACCTATTAAGACATTTATGGGGAGAGCAAACGGTGATCAAACTCTCACTGATTGATGCAAACCCAAAGTCTAGTATTGTGCATCAATAAAAAAAAATCACAAGAGAGATCTTGAGAATAATCTGCCTTGGATACAGAAATTATAAGTAATCATGTTTTCTCAATTCTCCCAGAATGTTCTAGAAGAGTATGCAAATGAGCACAGACAGGCACTGAGGTTCAAACGCTATCCAGAATTTCCGAAGATGACTTCATTTCGGAAAACTGCTTTCAACACGGCATTTTAAATTAAAGCACTTGCTACAATGCAACAGGATTTAGGACAAAAAACCTGCCATGCATTATTATATATAATTCTTAGAGCATTTCTGAATTGTTCTTTTATCTCCATGCATTTATCTTAGGTAGCACTTTGGCTGTTATAGCCATAATCCACTTAACCGTACTTATGCTTGCTTACGAATATATTATTTGTTTTACAATTCTTCTGCCCTGCACAATCCATTTTATATTTGAAACATTTCAATTTAAGGCAGTGGTTCCCAACCCAATCCTGAAGTACCCCCTACCAGTCCTGGATTTAGTGATTACCCTGTTGTGTCTAAAGTGTTTTTTTTTTTCTTTCCTAAAACACCTTAGACACAGTTTGGTAATTCCTAAAATCCTGGACTGTAAGGGGGTACTTGAGGACTGGGCAAGGAACCACTGATTTAAGGGTTGGAGGGATTATGGTCATTATGCCTTATTCTACAAAGGGATATTAGGAACTCTGGCATTGCTCCTTAGGGGTTAAATCAGTGTTACACATTTGGTGACGTTACATAAACAGTAAAGTTACAAGACAGTGTGACTAATAGTTTGGAACAAACTGCACTGTTTCTCAGTACAGATCAGCAGATGCAGCAATAAGTCAACACACATGAGAAACAAAAGATGAAATGTATTTGTTTCATATTTTCAAAGTAATCTAGGTTTAAAAAAGAAAAGACTGAAGTTCATCAAGTTCAACTTTTAAAAACTCAGTCCTTTATGTTGTTGATCCAAAAGAAGGAATTGTAGCCATTTCCAAATATGCCCCAAAAAATTAGAACATTCTTTCTACGCTTCATAATGGTAATCGGATTTCTCCTTGGATCAACAAACTGTTTGGATGCATGTCAATTATAAATTTGAATATCCTGTTTTTTTCAAAAAACAAACATTCAGGCATTATTAAAAATGAAAAAATATCTATAGAATCTGATAACACAGCCTCTTTTGGGAGAGAATTCCACATCATTCTTGTACTTACTGTAAAGAACCCTTTCCTCTGATGTAAATGAAAACGCCTTTCTTCCAGTCTCAACTGATGAACGCCTGTCTGTTGTATATTCTTGCTAATGAACAGATTAGGACCTAGCGGTTTGTACTGACCCTGAATATAGTTGTATAGTGCTATCATATCGCATTTTTTCTAAAGAACACAATTTCAGTTGTAGTTTTTTCAGCTTTTTTCATAACTTATGGTTTCTACCCCCCTGATTAATTTGGAACCTCGCCTCTATTATTATTTAAGAAAGTGTTTTAAAGATTCATAGCACCTAAACTAAGTATTCCCAATAACTCCTCTACCAATTTAAGAAGGGTTAACGCTATTGAACATTGCTAGAATAATATATAAACAAAAAATCTTGTTTACTTAAAATGTATTTCCAGTAACATATGTATAACTAATGTAACTGATTATATTTTGTTAACCTAAAAAAAATCTGCATAGTTATAAATGTGATACTAACATACGAAAATACAGATAATTCTAAAAATATACAAGCACATTTAGCAAAACAAAATATATAAAAAAAAAATAATATATATATATATATACTTATATTGATGCAAAGCTTATTTAGATCACAATGTTTTATAAATATACTATGGTTTGTTTTTTGTTAACAATACGTAAGAATTATAAGCTTCTGATTGTAAAATACTAAAGACTTGATAAACAAGGTAATCTAGTTCAAAGCTTCTTGTACTTAAGGTCTGCGAGTAAAAATGGAAAACAAAGCAATTCTCTATAATTTTGCAACTGTATCACTAGACTAAAAGCACTACATAGGAAACATTAAATTCTTACCGGTCGATATAAAAAGTGAAAAGGTACACAGAAATCCAAGCAGAGACCTCATGATGGAAATAGACGGGAGACTCTGTAGAAAAAGAACTGGCACTGTTCAACACCAGCCTGCAGAGGGAAACAAAATGGATTTCTCTTGTAAGTTCAAACACAAGGTGGGAGGTGGGGTATGATGTAAAACCCACAATGAAGGGAGGGGATTGGAAGGGTTTTAAGAATTCATGGGTTTTGGCAAAAACAGTTCTATTTTTCCTGGATACTGAATCAAATGGAACAAACTATGAAGCTAAAACAAAACGTTAAGCGTGGGTTATAAAGATGCCCATAGTACATTTAAAATTGTAGATTATTTTAAATGTGAGTAAAAAGGCTATGATTTAATAATATTCAAGATAAGTGACAGTTCCTTACATGTTCACTCCAGTATATCCTACTTCAGCATTTAATGGGGTATATATAACCCAGCGAGGTGAGTATAAACCTTAAAAGACAGTCTGGACCCCTAAAGCACAATACTTTGTGTGTGTAAAGTGTCCTATTTTTTTTATTATTTTATTTTATAAACAGTGCAGATTACAATACATACTGGCACTTCTATCACTTTACCTTGTTACAATCAGACAAACAGTCCTGTTACTTTCTGGTTGTGTATCTCAGTGAAGCTAAATTCAATAATCATAAATTGCTCAGAGCACATGCCTTGCAAAGACTTCCCATTGAGCTGCAGTGGGAAGTCTGTGATTGGACAGCCACTGAAAGTATGGGCGGGGTTAGTATGGGAGGGCTTGCAAATGTTTAAAGGAACACTATAATCACCCAATCATTTCAATGATGTGGTCTCGGTGCAGTGTTCCTGCCCTCTGAAACTTGTAAAACTGTTTGCAATGCAGGGTTAAGTCCGCCCCTAGTGACTGTCAGTAGGCCAGGCATTAGAAGCACTTCAATCACTTGACGCAGATTCACTTTACTATGGGAAAATTTGAATGTGCACACGGTACTCGGCGTGCATGTGCATTAGGTCCCCAATGCTCCTTTTTGAGGTGCTTACAGGTTTGTATTTCTAATGCTGTTTTTAAATATACCCACCTCCCCCCAAAAATATATAAATAAATACATGCATGATTTAATTGGGAGTATATCTATTAAATAGTGAATTTTATAGTATTTGGGCAGTGCAATGTCCCTTTAACTCAGCTGGACTTCTGCTTTGCTGAGACTTTGCCATCCCATAAGGCCTGCATATATCCACACTCAGGCATCCAATGGAGAAATGTCTTAATTACATATGTGCACTCTACATATTCTCCAATGATGCCGTATGTGTACCCGCTCTGTGTGTACTGCAATGCAAGACTTAGATAATTTACAGAGTGTGCCTGGCTGTCTGTGGCAAAGCATGTAATCAAAATGAATTAGAAATAATTGTAACACATTTTTAGCACAACCAATATATACTTTTTAAATAGCCGTTAGTTTGTGCTAATATTGAGTACGTGACGATGTCTCTTTAAGGGACAGAAATAGCTTTCCCTTTCAATTCCCTACATGTACACTAATAAAACGTGACTGCATGCCAGGCTGACTGCCACTTATCCAGCCCAGCTGCTGAGGGCAGATCCTGCAAGGAGCACTGTTTCAATGTGCCTTCTGCAAACACAAACAAAATAAGAAAAAACACCACTCTCTCCCAGAAACCCCATAATTAGACATAAATAGTTGTTACACTTTCTCAATAACTATAAATATATGTCACAACATTTTTCTTAATTAAAGTCTCTGAAAAACAGAACAGTCTTACTTGTAATTATCCATGTATTGCCCAGTGTTCCTGTCAATAAGATTCCTTAATATTCCAAATACCCAAAGGCAGTTTAATAATCGCTATGTGATATGCAGGCTCTCGTTAGAGGTCCCTGGCATCACCACTGGCTCAGACAAAGAAACACGATTAGGTGTCCAATTCCTTTTGTTTTTAACTCCCATGAAATGCTAGAGAAAAGGGCTAGGCATAAGGACTTAGGTGGGTGCAGGAGGTCGGGCTAAGGTGGGACATGGGGGCTGAGGTGGGTGCAGGGCTGAATGGAGGCTGAAGTGGGTGCAGGGGGAGCAGCATGGGGGCAGAGGTGGGTGCAGGGGGACGGAGGAGCAGGGGGGCATGGGTGCTGAGGTGGGTTCAGTGAGGGCATAGGATTAGCGCAGGAAATCTACAAAGAGCTTACCTCTACTGTCTGCCTGGCTGCTGTTCCTTATCTTCCAAGTGCTCTGCAGGAGAGGGCAGGAAGTGATGTCTCTTCCCAACCCCCAGCTGCTTCTTCCCCCTCACAGAGAGCCCCTCACATGGGGAGGAGACCTGACTACAAGAACTGAATGGTGATTGCAGGGGGGTATGGGAACTGATGTGGGTACAGGGGGAGCATGGGGGCTGATGTGGGTACAGGGGGAGCATGGGGGCTGATGTGGGTACAGGGGGAGCATGGGGGCTGATGTGGGTGCAAGGGGTCATGGAGGCTGAGGTGGGTGCAAGGGGTCATGGAGGCTGAGGTGGGTGCAGGGGTCATGTAGGCTGAGGTGGATGGAGGCTGAGGTGGGTGCAGGGGGCATGGAGGCTGAGGTGGGTGGGGGGTTGGGGCTGAGGTGGGTGCAGGGGGCATGGGGGCTGAGATGGGTACAGGGAGGAATGAAGGCTGAGGTGGGTGCAGGGGTGGGTTGGGTGCTGAGGTGGGTGCAGGTCTGAATGGAGGCTGAGGTGGGTGCAGGGGGGCATTGAGTCTAAGGTGGGCATGAAGGCTGAGGTGGGTGCAGGGGGTTTGTGGATGAGGTGGGTGCAGGGGGCATGGGGGCTGAGGTGGGTGCAGTGAGGACATAGGATTAGCACAATAAATCTACAAAGAGCTTACCTGTACTGTCTGCCTGGCTGCTGCTCCTTATCTTCCAAGTGCTCTGCAGGATATGGCAGGAAATTATGTCACCCACCCCCTCACTTCCCCCTCACAGAGAGCCCCTCACAGGGAGCCCCTCACAGGGGAGGAGACCTGGCTGCAAGAACTGAATGATAGTTTCCCTTACCAGCTTACCACCTATTATAAAAACTACCTATTATTAAATGGTAAAGACATACAAAAAAGTTGTAGAACTTGCAGTCTGAGATAGGTGCTTTGCATCTCTTATAATTAGTCTAATATAAGTTATATATTATTTCTTTACAATAAGGTATTATTATTATTTTTTTTTTTACCAAGGACTGAATTGAAAGTTGGTGATTTCAGTGAATTGAAAACTGAGTTACTCACTAAGGTGAAAATTCAAAGTGAATATCCCATTTAAGGTAGAAGTAGCTGAAATTGAAAAATTCTCTTCATTTTGAAATTCACATTGAATGCTCAATATTCACAAAAATAGCAAAGCTGTGACAATTCCTCCCAGTCAGCACTTTTTTCCTAGATTTTGCAATTCTGAATTTCTTTGACTTCTCTTTGTACTTTTGAAACAAATTATTTAATATTTATTTAATATTTCACTGGAATTAGCACTTTTCCTGATGAGACATTTTATTTGATAGTCTAATTCACTGTAACACATTACCAATTAATGGCATTTTAATTCATTTTATAAACTTAGGAAAGGAGATTATTTATGAAGACACGTAATGTAATAAAAAAAAAATATATACAACTTAACCGGCACTTGAAAATAATCACAAACTATTTTAAAGGTTAATAAATCATTTTTTTTTTTAAAGGATAATGTTTACACACAATAAGCTACATAGTTACATAGTTACATAGTTACATAGCTGAAAAGAGACTTGTGTCCACCAAGTTCAGCCTTCCTCACATGTGTTTTTGCTGTTGATCCAAAAGAAGGCAAAAAACCCAGTCTGAAGAGCTTCCAATTTTGCAACAAACTAGGAAAAAAAATCCTTCTTGACCCCCAAATAGCAGTCAGATGTCTCCTTGGATCAAGCAGCTATTAGCCCACTAATAGACTTGAGCGAACCCAAACTGTAAAGTTTGGGTTCCTACCGAACATTACGTTTTTTTGGACCCCGGACCCGAACACGGACATTTCACTGTATGTTCGGGTTGGAGTTCGGTGTTCGGCGATTTAATGGTGCGTTTTCAAAGGCTGCAGGGCAGCCGATCAACAAGCGTTTGACTCGTGTGCCTTTAGAAGCCATCACAGCCATGCCTACTAATGGCATGGCTGTGATTGGCCAGTGCAGCATGTGACCCAGCCTCTATATATAAGCTGGAGTCGCGTAGCGCCGCACGCACATGAACTCCCATTAGTGTAGGGAGAGGATGCTGCAGCTGTGAGGGACAACTTAGGAAAGAATTCTGCAAACTAGTACATTAGTGGGGTGCACTTCATATCTGAGAGTCAAATAGCTTCAAATACCGCGGTTACATCGGAGTTTTAACCCCTTAAGGACAGAGCTTCAGAAGCTTGACTTACGCTTAATGACACAAGCAATTTTTGCATTTTCTTGCTGTTTGCGTTCAACTGCAATTTGCATCTCTCTCATTTATTGCACCGACACATATTATATACTGTTTTTTAAAGGACAGAAAGGGCTTTAATTTGATATAACATATAAATATATAAATGCTTACTTATTATAAAAAAAATACAGAAAAATGCAAAAAAAATTAAAAATATTGTTTTTTTTTACAGTTTTTGCAATCATAATGTGTGCATAATTAGTGCAGGTTAAGGAAAGTAATTAAAAATAAATTCATTTATTTGTTCTGATTTACAGAATATATAATGTGTCTGGGATTTTAAGTTTTTTTTGGTAGTTACAGGTCACAAAGCACAAGGAGTAAAATAAAATTTTAATATGGAGCGATTTTAGAATTTGGTATGTTTGTCTTGTAAGCCTAATAGCCATAAAATAAAACACAATTGCCACACAAAAGTATATATTTATATAAAGTAGACATCACAGGCTATTTACCTAAGGTTGTTTTGACACTTTCTACGTAGCCATTTTACCGCCAACCTCTGCTAAATATTGGAGTAAAATTCTGTTTTTGGGGGGTTTTCGCACACAAACGTATAACAAAGAACTTCTCATGTGTATTTTGTAAAGTTGTTGTGTGCTATTCCTGTACAAAGTTTTATTATGTGTTCAGTTACTTCTGCTGAGTACAACGGTACCCCCATTGTATGTCTTTGGCACTATTTTGTGAAGCTACAGTGCCATATAGGAGACCTGTCCTTTTCAGTATTCACAGTAGAATTTTGAGAGACGGATATAATGAGCCTATGCTTCCATTTGGGGTATTATAACAGTTTGACTGTTCAAAAACCCCCACAAAGGCCTACCATTTGTAAAAGTAGACACTCCAGGGCATCTCATAAGGTGCATATTGTGCCTTAACATGCCCCCATTTTTTTACCATTACATGCCAAAGTATGTGGTAAAAAATAATTGTGTGCATTTTTTACATACGGATTGCATTTTTGCTGGGCATTTTGTATATTTCATATGTGCCACTAAGTTCAAACCCCCCAAATTATGCTCAGCTAAGCCTTTTTTCTGAGTAAAAGGACACCCCCATTGTATGTCTATGGCACTATTTCGTGAAGCTACAGTGCCATACAGGCAGGGGAGGGCTGGCAGCCTTAGGCCTGGGGGGCAAAACCAGTCAAGTGGCCCATTGCGCCACTAAATCAGTTCACCGTCCATGCCCACCTTTTTCTGGTTTTATAACGGATATTGATGTTATGCTAATCAGTAGCTCTTTGCCATACCCGCTCCTTCACGGCTCTGACTTTCAATGTTGTCAGAGCACAGGCTGAGAATCTCTGAGCCTGTGCTCTGACTCACTAACTGAGCGCCGGAACCACGAGGGAGAGGATATGATCTGACTGCACCTACTGCTGGTGCGCACCAGTGGGCCACCAGTGAATCGTTTAAATTAAATATGCTGGTGTACCCAACTTGTGAGCTGTGTTGGCAGCCAGGCGCCTCTGTTGTCATGGCACCCTGCGTGACCGCACAGCTTGCCCACCCTAACGGCTGGCCCTGCTGACACACACTGATGTTACTACTTAGACATCCCTCAATATTAATACAGAGATGAGAGTAAACACCAATAAACTGTGGAAACAGAGCTGATCCCCCCCAAATTTATAAAGGTTTGCTTAGAGGATTTATTCAAGATTAAATCATGCCTCCTCCTCTCTCCCCCATGCGCTGCTCTGTAGGCTGGGAGGAAGTGAAGAGTAATCACAGTCTCCCAGCACAACGCCACCTGTGGCTGCATGGGGAACAGCTGTTTAATGTAATGCTTGCAGGACGGCCAGCTGCCGCAGAACCTCTTTGTTTCCGTCTCTGCAAAGGGCTCTAGGCACTGCTTGTTGTGAGTGTGAGCCACTGTAAATTAGGGGCAGAGGGCACTTGCACTGCGGTCAAGACAGGTCTGGGCAGGAGGAGAGTGCAGTGCAATCAGTGCACTCCCCTCCTGTGGGTCACCAGTAGACTGGTGCACCTGCCCAGGATCAGAGCCTGTGCAAGGATTTTTGCCGCCCTAGACAAAATATACATTTTCCGCCCCCCCCCCCCATGTGACATCACAATGCCCCACCCATATGATCTGCCATATGAACTAATGCCAGTGCTGCACACAGTGTGTGTTTACATTAAAAAGCCTGCAGGGACCAGCTATAGACACCAGAACCACTTCATTAAGCTATAGTGTCCCTTTAATGTGAGGTAAATTATAGATTAGTGTCACTGATAATATACTAGATTGCCTACTTACAATTAGATGAGGATGATGATGGGCTGCAGTTTGGCTCCACTGGTCTGGTGTAGAACAGGACCTCTGGAGGCTGTTTGCAACTGTGGTCACAAAATTCAACGTTCTGGGAGAATTGGAAGCAGCTCCATTTTTTGGGGGCCTCTTACACAGCTCAAGGTCTGGGCCCCAGTGCCTGACGGTGAGTATGCCCATAAGGCCCACTCATAAGTCCACTTATATGTTCCACCCACCCATGAGCTCGCTCACAGGGAGTGGAGTGTGTAGGGGATGTGTTATGTGTTATCTCATATGTGTGCTTATGGTATGTAGTGTATAGGGATACCAGTTTGTGCAGGTGATGCAGTGTGTTTGTGTGTAGTGGAAGCAGTGTGTATTTGTGTATAAGGGATGTATTATGTGTTTCTGGTTGTGTGTGAGGGATGCATTGTGTGAATCTGTGTTTGTATGCATAAGGAATGCAAGGTGTGTGTCTGTCTGTATGTGTGTGCATTGAGTGTAAGAGATGCATTGTGTTTCTGTGTGTATGTAATAAAAACAGTGTGTGTGTTTGCATGTGTGTGTAAGGGTTTGCATTGTATGTTTCTGTGTAAGGGTTTGCATTGTATGTTTCTGTGTATGTGTGCAAATGATGCATTGTCTTTGTGTGTAAGGGTTGCATTGTGTGTGTGTGTAATGGATGCATTGTGTGTTTCTCTGTGTGTAAGGGAAGCATGTTCTGTTTCTGTGTATGTATAGGGATGCATTGTGTGTTTCTATGTATGTATAGGGGTGCATTGTGTGTTTCTGTGTATGTATAGGGATGCATTGTGTCTGTGTGTGTGTGCGCATAGTGTTAAAGAGCTCCCTGTCTTGCCCCCTGTCCTATAGAGCTGTCCCTTCTGTCCCTTAGAGCTCTCCCCTGCCCCTTAGTGGTCTCTCCTCTCCCCCACCCTCCCCTAGCGGTCTCTTCTCACACTCACCCACCCTCCCTGTGCTCTTCTCATCCCCCCTCCACCCTCCCTGTGTTCTTCTCACTCCTCCCTCTGTGTGTTCTCACCCCCCTGTGTTCTTCTTACCCACCCCCTCCCTGTGTTCTTCTTACTCCCCCCCTTGTTCTTCTTAACCCCTTCTTCTTATTACTCCCCCCTTCTTCTTACCCCCCTTCTTCTTCTTAACCCTCCTACTTCTTCTTACCCCCTCTTCTTCTTCTTACCCCCTCCTTCTTCTTCTTACCCCTTCCTTCTTCTTCTTACCCCATTCTTCTTCTTACCCCCTTCTTCTTATTACTCCCCCTTCTTCTTCTTACCCCCCTCTTCTTCTTACCCCTTCTTCTAATTACTCCCCACTCTTGTTCTTACTCCCCCCTTCTTCTTCTTCTTACCCCCCTCGTTCTCACTTCCCCCTTCTTTTTACTCCCCCCTCTTATTATCCCCCTCCCCTCTTCTTACTCCCTCTCTTCCCTCTTCTTACTCTCCCCCCTCCCCTCTTCTTACTGTCCCCCCCCCTGTTCTTACTCTCCCCCCTCCCCTCTTTTTACTCTCCCCCTCCCCTCTTTTTACTCTCCCCCTCCCCTCTTTTTACTCTCCCCCCTCCCCTCTTCTTACTCTCCCCCCCTCTTCTTACTCTCCCCCCTCCCCTCTTCTTACTCTCCCCCCTCCCCTCTTTTTACTCTCCCCCCCTGCCCTCTTTTTACTCTCCCCCCTCCCCTCTTTTTACTCTCCCCCCTCCCCTTTTCTTACTCTCCCCCCTCCCCTCTTCTTACTCCCCCCTCTTTTTACTCTCCCCCCTCCCCTCTTCTTACTCCCCCCTCTTCTTACTCTCCCCCCCCCTCCCCTCTTTTTACTCTCCCCCCTCCCCTCTTTTTACTCTCCCCCTCCCCTCTTTTTACTCTCCCCCCTCCCCTCTTTTTACTCTCCCCCCCCTCCCCTCTTTTTACTCTCCCCCCTCCCCTCTTCTTACTCTCCCCCCTCTTCTTACTCTCCCCCCTCCCCTCTTCTTACTCCCCCCTCCCCTCTTTTTACTCTACCCCCCTTCTTCTTACTCTCTCTCTCCCCCCCTTCTTCTTACCCCCTCCCCTGTAAGTGGCCGAGCTGCACTCCGGTCCGCGGTCCCGGCCGGAGTGATAGGAAGGTGCTCAGTGTGCACCTTCCTGTCAGTCCGGCCGGGTACAGGAAACAGAAACTCCTGTTCCGCGCGGAACAGGAGTTTCTGTTTCCTGTACCCGGCCGGACTGACAGGAAGTGCACACTCAGTGTGCACCTTCCCATCACTCCGGCCGGGACCGCGGACCGGAGTGCAGCTCGGCCACCTACAGGGGAGGGGAGGGAGGGAAAAGCAGCTGCAGCCGTCTGAGCGCTCTTTACAGAGCGCTCGGCGGCTGCAGCATTTAAAGGGCCGGCCCGCCGTGGCCGGTCCTAAAATAATTTCGGGCGGCCTGGGGGGCAATTGCCTCCCTGCCCCCCGGCCCAGCCCGCCCCTGCATACAGGAGACCTGTCCTTTTCAGTATTCACAGTAGAATTTTGAGAGACGGATTTAATGAGCCTATGCTTCCATTTGGGGTATTATAACAGTTTGACTGTTCAAAAACCCCCACAAAGGCCTACCATTTGTAAAAGTAGACACTCCAGGGTATCTCATAAGGTGCATATTGTGCCTTAACATGCCCCCATTTTTTTACCATTACATGCCAAAGTATGTGGTAAAAAATAATTTTGTGCATTTTTTACATACGGATTGCATTTTTGCTGGGCATTTTGTATATTTCATATGTGCCACTAAGTTCAAACCCCCCAAATTATGCTCAGCTAAGTCTTCTGAGTAAAAGGACACCCCCATTGTATGTCTATGGCACTATTTCGTGAAGCTACAGTGCCATACAGGAGACCTGTCCTTTTCAGTATTCACAGTTGAATTTTGAGAGACGGATTTAATGAGCCTATGCTTCCATTTGGGGTATTATAACAGTTTGACTGTTCAAAAAAAAAACCACAAAGGCCTACCATTTGTAAAAGTAGACACTCCAGGGTATATCATAAGGTGCATATTGTGCCTTAGCATGCCCCCATTTATTCACCAATATATGCCAAAGTATGTGGTAAAAAATAATTTTGTGCATTTTTTGACATACGGATTGCATTTTTGCTGGGCATTTTGTATATTTCATATGTGCCACTAAGTTCAAAACCTTCAAATTATGCTCAGCTAAGTCTTCTGAGTAAAAAGACATCCCCAATGAATGTCTTTGGCACTATTTTGTGAAGCTACAGTGGCATATTGGAGACCAAGCCATATCAGTTTTTACAGAACTTTGAATTTTGACGCTGGACCTATGTGCAATTTCCAAGCATCTTCGTAAGTTTTAAATTCAAACTACCCCACAAAGGCCTACCATTTCTTAAAGTAGACACCCCAGGGTATTTCAAAAGGCATATTTTGAACCTTAGCGTGGGATAATTTTTCCGCTAGCTTGTACCAGGTGTAGTGGTAATAAGCGTTTTTTCTGCCTTTTTAACACACAAAGTGAGTTTGCACAGTATATTTTGCAAATCTTATGTGTACCACCACTCTATAATACTTTATATGTTGCTCAGCTATGTCGGCTGAGTACAAAAATACCCCCGTATGTACCTTTGCCAGGTATATGTGGACATCGGAGGGGCACATTTGGGACACAGCCATTCCATTTTTTTTCAAACTTTACATTTTTACGCTGTGCCCATGTCCCATTTTAGAGTATTTTACCAGGCTATATAATCCAAATACTCCATAAAGCCATACCATTTCTTAAAGAAGACATCCCAGGGTATTTCAAAAGGCATATTTTGAAAATTAGTGTGGGATAATTTTTCCGCTAGCTTGTACCAGGTGTAGTGGTAATAAGCGTGTTTTCTGGCTTTTTGACACACAAAGTGAGTTTGCACAGTATATTTTGCAAACATTTTGTGTACCACCACTCTATAATACTTTATATGTTGCTCAGCTATGTCGGCTGAGTACAAAAATACCCCCGTATGTACCTTTGCCAGGTATATGTGGACATCGGAGGGGCACATTTGGGACACAGCCATTCCATTTTTTTCAAACTTTAAATTTTTACGCTGTGCCCATGTCCCATTTTAGAGTATTTTACCAGGCTATATAATCCAAATACCCCATAAAGCCATACCATTTCTTAAAGAAGACATCCCAGGGTATTTCAAAAGGCATATTTTGAACCTTAGCGTGGGATCATTTTTCCGCTAGCTTGTACCAGGTGTAGTGGTAATGAGCGTTATTAAATGTATTTTTTTACTTTTTAAAACTTTTTTTACTTTTTAAAACTATTTTTTAAACTTTTGTTTTGCTTATTCATTTTTTTAAAGTTTCCTAAACTTTCGTAAAACTTTTTTTTACAGATTTAACATTTTTCTAAGCTTTTTCTTTTACCGTTAACCCCTAACTAGCAGTAAGCAGCACTAACAGTAAATTCCCCATTTTCCCATAACTCCCACCCACCCCAGCTAGCAAAATATTTAATTATACAATATTTAAATTAGTTAATTAAATTAATTTAACCCCTGAGGGTTAAAAAATAAATAAAAGTTAATCGTCAGGGGTTAAAAAAAAAATTAGATCACAGTATAATACTGTGATCTGTATTTTGATCACTGTAGGCAGTGATAGACTGGCAGGCAAGGGGTTAATTTTTATTTGGACTGGGTAAAGGGTTTTTTTAATTATTTTTTACTTAAACGTTATTAAAACTTTTTTTTTACTTAATTTTTTAACTTTTTAAAGCTTATTTTAAAACTTTTTTTAACGTTAACCCCTAGTTAGCCTAACACTAAATCCCCCAATTCCCCACTAACTTCCACCCTCCCCAGCTAGCTAAATTTATAATTTTAAAATATTTAAATTAATTAATAAAATAAATTTAACCCCTGAGGGTTAAAAAAAAAAAGAATTAACCCTCAGGGGTTAAAAAAAAAATCAGATCATATTAAAATGTAATCCCTGCCAATTGATCACTGTAGTCAGTGATCAATTGGCAGGGAAGGGGTTAATTTTTTATTAATATGGGTAAAGGGGGGGTGGGATTTTAATTTAACTTTTTTTTTTAACACCAGGGGGCAGGATCACTGCAGATCCGGCTCCCTGCACTTCACACTGAACCCGGAAGTGCAGGGAGGCGGAGGTGAGTATAGAGAGCACATGTGCCCGCTCTGGCATGCTGTCAGAGCGGGCACATGTACTCTGACAGCCCGATCCGGTGCTCCCGGTCTGCCTCTAATGCAGAGGCAGACCGGAGCACCATTAACCCCATGATCGCCGCGATTGCGGCGATCTGGGGTTAATTTTACCGCGTGACGGACGAGGTCCGTCACCCGTCGTTAAGGGCATCCCCAGGATGACGGACCTCGTCCGTCACCCGTCGTGAAGGGGTTAAAATGTAAATTTATTTTGGTACTAAATAGTACATTAGTGGGATGGTACATTAGTGGGGTGCACTTCATATCTGAGAGTCAAATAGAAGCGTCAAATACTGCTGTCACATTGCAGTTTTTAAAACTTAAATTTTTTGGGTGCTAAACTGCTAAATAGTATTTTAGTGGGATGAACTTAATATCTGAGAGTCAAAAAGGAGCGTCAAATAGTGTGCTTACAGCGCAGTGGTAAACATTCTTATTTTCTGGGTGTTAATCTGCTAAATAGTACATTTTGTGGCCTGCTCTTCATATATGAGAGTCAGATAGAAGCGTCTAATAGTGTGCTTACAGCGCAGTTGTAAAAATTCTAATTTTGTTGGTGCTAATCTGCTAAATACTACATTTTGGGGCGTGAACTTCATATCTGAGAGTCAAATAGTGCGCTTACTGCGCAGTTGTAAACATTCTAATTGTTTTGCTGCTAATCTGCTGCTTACATTGGAGTTTTAAAAAGTCAATTATTTTTTTTGGGGTGCTAAATAGTATATTTGGGTTGTGCACTTCATATCTGAGAGTCAAATCAAAATTCGAATTTACTACATCGGTCACTTGTAATCTTGTTACACAGATCTAAGTGATAGAAAACAGGTTGATATTTTCTACACTAGAAACTACCAGATAACAAGCTGCTATATTTAAACCAGTGATCAATAGCTAAGAGGTACTTCAAAAATGTTGTAATTCTGGGGCAATACCCTCACAAGTCAAACTGAGAGGTCAGTTTATAGGGAAAGCTGTTGCCTGGATACAATTCTAAAACAATTTCCTTATGTCCTTTGCAGACTTTACATTCTGGACAAACACAGGTGCCAACTGCTGTGGCTTTCTGCAGTGTGCATACTGGCAAGGAGGGCAGGGTTGAGGAGTGGGTGGAAGATGATGTGGAGGATGATGAGGTCCTAGACCCCACATGGAATCATGGTCATGCGAGTGACGTGTGCAGTTTGGAGGAAGAGGTGCTGGTCGCACAGAGGCACCAGCACAGCATAAGAGAGAGCAGGGTGCAAAAGTGGAGCGGCCGTCCTCTAGCGCTCGTCAGCATGTATTAGCTCAAGAATGACCAGTTATCCAAGTAATACATCTAGCGATCAAAGGATCCATAATAGAGCTGAGCGAACACGAACTGCAAAGCCAGATTTAACGATCCATTCGTAGTTTCACAGTCAGGTGGGCAGTCCAGTGACCAGGACCCAGACACTGTCTGGGCGGCGGTCGGACAACCGGGACCCAGTATGCCTAATGTTGAAGTTAGGAGTCACAGTGTGGAATGGACTAGCAGGGTCTGGTGCAGGGTAACCGCACGCCCCCTGGTGTTGTGCACCAGCGTTTGTGCGGCCACATACCAGGACCCTGATGCAGCTTCAGTAAAAAGAGTACTGCATACCAGAAGTCATCACCACACTGATCCGCAACTTGGAACAGGATGTGACATTCACTGTAGCGGCTGTGCATGCTTTTGGCATTCTCATCCTGCTGCTGCTCGCCTGTCTGCGCTGCAGCGTAACTTCGGCATTCCCGCTCACCGCCTCATGAGACTGTGCGAGCAGCAGCAGTAGCAGGCGATAGTGGAGTTTCAGCTGCAGCACGCACGGGTCAGTGGCTCTGCACCAGACTTCCGTAAAATTGATCTGAGTTAAAGGATTTCAAGTGGACTCATTACAATTACAGGGCCTCTAAAGAGTCCTGTATTGTTATTTGTCGTCACTACCTTCCCGCGTCGGGAGTGGGTCATTTGCGCGCCTGCTGCCTTTCTTGCATGTGGTAGCCGTTTCTCAGGCTCCCTGTACGGAATGGAACCCTGATTCCCCGTTACCTGTGGTCACTGTGGGGATATTTATGGGATGATAATAATAGGAAAACAGTCGAGAATTGCCCACTATTTAAATTCTCTAGATTCCAAAGATCGTTATCATGTAAGTGAAATGTATTCCATATAAATAAAATCACAATTTGTTATAAAAATAGATACAATGTATTGTGACAATTTAAATAATAATAATATGTAACATGCGTGATAATAATCAATGAATATTTAGTATAACATGAATATGCAATACAATGGCAATACACATTCCAATGGTTAACACAGTCAATTGTCAAGACAAGATTTATGATAGGCTTCACAGAGAAAGAAAGTCTTTCACACAGCACAGCGAAAGGCCATAAAACTTTGGCTAGCAGTTAACTAATAACCCTTTCAACGCTGGTTAGATCCTCCTAGGCATATAATACCTATTCTCATGTAATTTTAATTAAAATAACATTTAAACCCGCTCATTAATCATTTCCTGGAACCATCCAATAAGAATATTCTACCAGATTCTATAAGCCGAATTTTAATTTGCCTAAAAAGATATCTTATCTTATTTTAGAGCAAATCAATACACCTGGATAAAAATAACGGTATGCTAACATGTGATAAATCACATTAATATATATATATAATTATTCTTAATTCCACCTGCAGAATGGAAGGTTTCTAACTATATATTCTTTAGTTAACTAAGATTTCTAAATATCGAAATCTGACCGTGATTTATCCAGTCATATATCATGCTATTAATTAATTTAGATTAATTAAATAAAACCAGCATAATTACCAGTAGAGATGTCGCAAACATAAAATTTTCCGTTCGCGAACGCCGAATGCGAATTTCCGCAAATGTTCGCGATCGGGCGAACCGGGTGAACCGCCATAGACTTCAATAGGCAGGTGAATTTTAAAACCCACAGGGACTCTTTCTGGCCACAATAGTGATGTAAAAGTTGTTTCAAGGGGACTAACACCTGGACTGTGGCATGCAGGAGGAGGATCCATGGAAAAACTCCCATGGAAAATTACATAGTTGATGCAGAGTCTGGATTTAATCCATAAAGGGAATAAATCACCTAACATTCCTAAATTGTTTGGAATAACGTGCTTTAAAACATCAGGTATGATGTTGTATCGATCAGGTAGTGTAAGGGTTACGCCCGCTTCACAGTGACAGACCAAACTCCCCATTTAACGCACCGCAAACAACCGCAAACAGTCCATTTGCACAACCGCAAACTCCCCATTTGCACAAGGTTGGATACCAAGCTAGCCATGTCCCGTTCCTTGTCCTCACTGATGTCATTGAAGGTCTCTTCCTCCACCTAGCCATGTACAACACCAAGGGTCCCCGAAAGGTGACAACAAGCCCCCTGGGACGCCTGCTCTGTTTGGTCTTCCACCTCCTCAAAGCCACCTTGCTCCTCTGACTCCTCTTCTTCAGACTCCTCTCTCTGCGTTATTATAAGGTGTGTTATGTAGTACTATTCCTATCAGTTTAATCCCTGTTACGTCCCCTATCAGGGGACGTGTATATGGCATCAATTCAGTGCAGCAGGAGGTATTGTCACTGAGAAGAGAAGTCGTCTAGGTCAAAAAAGTCTAGATTACCTCACCTTTATTAAGATGAATGAGGGATGGATCCCGAAGGGACTGACAGTGGGCGATACATTCGACTAAAAAAGACCTGATGAGATGAGCTGCCTTGGGCTAAAAATGGTCCACACGCTGCTGTATTTTAGCTCTGAATGCCGGTTGACTTGCGTGACTTATCCGCCACCAACTAGGGTTCAAGCCACAATGTTTTAGGGCACTTTCTGCCTGGGAAACAAACATCAATTTTTCTGGCCGCTGCTACAGCAGCGGCTGCAACAATACCTAATTTTTCAGGCATGTGTACATGCCTAATTTTTCGGGCCTCTGGTGCTGCACTGTGGCTTCAAAAACCAAACCAAAAAAAAGGCACATAACAGGGATTAAACTGATAGGAATAGTACTACTTAACACACCACTCCTATCTGGTGGCACATTAGAGTGCACGCGCAGTACCCCAAATTTGAAGTAGGAGGACCGACCAAGCATCCTTTTCCATCTCCCGCTTCCTAAAATCCATATACATGTCCCCTGATAGGGCGCCAGCTCGTTATTCTCTTGGGCGCCAGCTCGTTATTCTCTTTTTCACTTCACTAGGGACACTTTACTGCACTATGGGCACTTAGACCCACTCTTTGTCTTGCACAGTGTTATTCCTAGCCAGCATCTGTGATGGGAAATCAGGCAGTCATCTAAACGTTTAGATTGAGCTTTAGCTTAGAACACCCTTGAAGGTGTTTAAGGAGATTAGGGCTAGTTTAGAGTATTCTTCTTAGACCTCTCTGAGTCTTTATAGCCCTTTTACCTATCCAGCATTTCTGGAAACTAGCTAAGAGAAAGGGTGGCTGTGTGTCTGTGATACATTTAACTTTATATCACCTTATTGACACTTTATCACTCCGGTCTCCATACTCTCTGCCTATACCCATCTATTTAGAGGGAATTTCCTTGCCCCTGCCAATATTATATAATAGGTAATAGTATTACCATTATTACACAATTAGCCACTATAGGGGAATGAGTATAGTATCCCTTTGTTATTTATAAATGATACAATAAAGACTTTTGTCCATTACTCAATTTACTTTAACAAAGGGTACTAACCACGGTATTAGGAAGCATTACTCTGCTTTCCCTTTCTCCCTCTATTATACACCTATGCTCACAAGGATTTGTAGGTATCACTTTATTATAGTTGTCTAACCTTTTCCTATGCCAGTTTTAGATCTCTTTCTTGGGAGATTTTTTCTTTTTTCAGTTTATTAGCATACTTTCGGGGACCCTTGGTGTTGTACGTGGCTGGGTGGAGGAAGAGACCTTCAATGACATCAGTGAGGACAAGGAACGGACATGGCTAGCTTGGTATCCAACTTTGTGCAAATGGGGAGTTTGCGGTTGTGCAAATCGACTGTTTGCGGTTGTTTGCGGTGCGTTATCTGCCAAGTGACCCTATGTAGGGGGAACAGTCCCTATTCTGCTCTGTGTCAGTGTGTATCAGGGATCATTAGTTGAGGTGTCAATCCATATCTGCCAAGTGACCCTATGTTGGGGGAACAGTCCCTATTCTGCTCTGTGTCAGTGTGTATCAGGGTCCCTGAGGACAGGTGTCAATCCATATCTGCCAAGTGGGGGCACAGTCCCTATTCTGCTCTGTGTCAGTGTGTATCAGGGATCATGTAGGGGGAACAGTCCCTATTCTGCTCTGTGTCAGTGTGTATCAGGGTCTCTGAGGACAGGTGTCAATCCATATGTCAAGGTGTCAATATGTCATATGTCAGGTGTCAATCCATATCCATTGTGATTTAGGAATGTTAGGTGATTTATGCCCTTTATGGATTAAAACCAGACTCTGCATCAACTGTGTAATTTTCCATGGGAGTTTTGCCATGGATCCCCCTCCGGCATGCCACAGTCCAGGTGTTAGTCCCCTTGAAACCACTTTTCCATCACTATTGTGGCCAGAAAGAGTCCCTGTGGGTTTTAAAATTTGGCACATTTCAATGTGTAAAAGCTGAAATGGCCAAGCTTATTTGAACCTGTAACGTTCCAAAACACCATGAAACCTCGTCATTGGGCACTGTTGCACTCGTGAGAGATTGATGTACACACATATTAGTGTTTTAGAGCAGTAAAATGTTTAATGCTGATGATATCATCAGTAAAAAGGTTGTTTTAAAAAAAAAATGTGAACACTAAATTTGGCCAGAGTTTGTTACTAAGTGGCTACTAAAAGAAGACTAGCCATAACTCATTTTGAATACCCTGGGTTATCTACTTTTGCAAATGGTGTGACATGATGCAGGTAATTTTCCTTCCTCGGCTGCCATATGGTCTCAAAAGCAACATAACCAATATGGAACATTTTAATGTGCATAAAATGAAAAAGGGATTGTGCTATATTTGACCCTGGAACTTTCCAACACACCATGAAACCTGTACATGGGAGGTACTATTGTACCTGTGAGACATAACTGAACACAAATATGTGTATTTTATTGCAGTAAAAGCGAAAAATATTACGATGTTAAAATGCCATGCAGAAAAAAAAATGTATTAATATTTCACCTTTTTTTTAATTTTATTCATATTACATTATGTTTCATATAAACTTATGTGATGTACAGTGAAACCATTGTTTCACCTAAACAAAATTGTCTATTATAAGTGTGGGTTCACTTAATATGAAAGAGGTGAATTACGGTTGAACAGACATATAGTCAGATTCCAGGCTTTGTTTTGATCTAAAAGAAAATTGTTTCAGTTCCTTGTAAATGTGTTGCTATCAAGCACTTAAAGGAACACTATAGGGTCAGGAAAACAAATATATAATCCTGGCCCTATAGTGTTAAAAACACTATCTAGCCTCCTGATCTCTCTAAACATAGTCTTACTCCAGTCTGCTGCTGTTGTTTATGCCTCTAATCTGACTGCCTGGCTGACATCATCAGAAGTGTTGCTCAATACCAATCACCATGCTTTCCCATAGGACAGCATTGGATTGGCTAAGACTGTCAAGAAGGCAGATCAGGGGCAGAGCCAGCACAAGCCAAACACAGCCCTGTCTGATCAGCACCCCCTCCTAGAGATGAATTGAATCAATGGATCTCTATGAGGAAAGTTCAGTGACTCCATGCAGAGGGAGGATACACTGAATGTCAGTCACACTGTGCAGCACTGCCTCTTGAAGCACCTCTTGCAGCCATCTGAGGAGTGGCCAATGGAGTTATTCCTAGGTTGTAATGTAAACACTGCATTTTCTCTGAAAACACAGTGTTTACTGCAAAAAGCCCGTAGGGAATGATTATACTCACCAGAAGAAATGCAAGCAGTAGTTGTTCTGGTGATTATAGTGTCCCTTTAATAATACCTTGTAATATTAAAGGGACAAAAGTAGGCACCCGGACCACTTCCGCTCATTGAAGTGGTCTGGGTGCTGTGTCCCTCTTGCACTTAGTGCTGTAATGTAAAACATTGCAGTTCCAGTGTGCTGTTTACATTGCAGCTTTACGTCTGCCCACAAGGGCTGCACACAACCACCATAGGGCTTTCTGAATTGAATTGATGCTGGATGTCCTCATGCTCTTTATGAGGACCTTTAGCGTCAGGTTTTTCCCCATAGGGAAGCATTCGTTAATACTTTCTTATGGGAAAATCCTACTGCGAGCGATGCCACTGACGCGCATGTGCATTTTGTTTCCCCCGTCGGCTGACGTTGGGCGGAGCCTGACCCAGTTCAGAGGGATATTGGCACTGGATTCACGTAAGTGACAGGAGGGGGTTCGAGGGAGGGGAACACTGTAGGAACCTATAATGCCAGGAAAACGTTTTTTTTTTTTTTTTTTGGCACTATAGAATCCCTTTAATCATTATATTACACTTAGCAGCTCTGTGTCTTTATTCTATCCGTTGACCTACTCTCAATGGCATTCTGAGTACAGTGATTGTTGATACATGAGTTGCTTTGCTTTTTTGATAAAATGTTCCTTATCTATAACAATTACTAAATATTCAGTGTCGGGCGCTCTAACCAGACACAGTGCTGCTTCCTTTTATTTCAGGATATTATCTGCAGTACTGATTCATCTCTTTGTATATATTTGTGTACATACCTTTTTTCACATTTTCATTTGTTTAAATTACTATTTTGATACCTTTTGCAACTTTTTTTTTTCTGGTTCACTTGATTTACCGAATTACTTATTTTTATTAAATCTTAATAAAAAGTACGTTTTAACTTCATCCTCTCCTCTGTTTCTTGTCCAAATTCCCAAGATCCCAATCCAATTCAGCATCTGTGGGATGTGCTATAATAACAAATCAGATCCATGGAGGCCCCACCTCTCAACTTGCAGGGCTTAAACAGTCTGCTATTAATGTCTTAGTGTCAGATACCACAGGACAGGGTCAGCGGTCTTGTGCAGTCCATGTCGTAATGCTTCAGACCTGTTATGGCAGCACAAGGGGATCCAAATGATATTAGGCAGGTGGTTTTAACCCCTTAAGGACCAAACTTCTGGAATAAAAGGGGATCATGACATGTCACACATGTCATGTGTCCTTAAGGGGTTAATGTTGTGGCTGATCAGTGTAAATACTTGACAGGTGCATCGTCGCCATATGGGCAGGGGGAGAGATATATGACTTGAACCCAACCCACCCAATAAGACACTGACAATTAGGGTTATGGGTCAAATTGTCCACAGCTTTATTGATAAGATAACAATAAATATGTATATATAGGGTCATAACCTGCCACGCCCCAACTCTCGCATCATCTTTTCCATATTTACATCAAGGTAATGACCCACCACATAATACAATTTCCAAAATACAACCATCATATAATATATAACATGTAACATATCAACATTGATCCATTTCCTGGAAGGGGTATACCCAGATACCCCTACACCACCAAGGTTCTGAGCCACCAATTGACTCGGAACACCACTGAGGTTCTGATCCACCAACGGACTCGAAACCTACCAAAACATGTACAAACAGTGTACCCTTTTAACCAATCAGCTAACCAATTAACTAACTCCCCTTACTCCTCTCTTAACTAAGGCCCATTATCCTTAATGTTCCTTACCCCACCCCACCGCTGTGACCAAGCGGGGAAAATAACAAAGGGAGAGAGGGAGGGACCAACTCTGCTAGGTAAGAAATTAGAGTGAGGGATCATAAAATGGCTGCCCATTTATATCAGCCAACCCCCAAGCACAGCTCTGCCAATGACTTACTGCTCCCACCCATTAGCCCGCCTCCTAACCCTGTCAGGGCCCAATTCCCTAAGCTGTGCTTTCTCCATGGGCTTCATTCTCCTTTTTGTGCAATATGAATATATGTAGGAGTTTAAACCGAAGTCCAGTAAGTATAGTGTCAATTACAATTGCTTGTTATGTATAACGAATAAAAGTAAAACTTTAAAAAAATGTGTGTATATATGCTGAATTCAGACTTGTCATTGAATCAAGGTCCAGCTTGCCTAGCTGGAACAGCACCAGACACAAAATTAAGAGAAACCAGATACATTTTGCAGCAAACATTACAAATATAAATGAATTACATTGTAATGAGAACACTTCCGGCATTATTATTGTCTCTTTAAAGGTTTCCAGATGCACATTAAGGAGCAATTTTGAATAAAGGCGACACACATCTGATGAGATAAATGAGTTTTTACCATTGTGCCACAGAGAAAAGAACAATATATGGATATATTTGTCTGCCATGTGATTGCTTGCATGGCATACAAATATATCCATGCTATTATTTTATCGCTATATAGATCATATGGTGAGATATTTTAGCTGAAATATTAGAGAAATTTGAGAAGTACTTTTCTAGGAATATCAGCAAGGTTAATTTTTTTAAAAAGGGCCTGGGAAAAAGATTCGGCCCAGGCATTTTTCAATCACAGCGGCCCCCTCAGAAGAGGGTGAGTTTGGTCATCACTAATGACAAGCATGCCCCCTCTCAACGTGAGCATGTTGGTTCAATGCGCAGAGCCCCACTGAAGAGCTCTAACATGAGAAAAAGGCGCAGCGCAAGCAAATTTAATAACATGCTTGCGCTGCGTTTGCTTTTAACTTTTCTCTGGTGTCTCCATAAGTGGGATACCAGAGGACAAAAGGGCCAGGAAAGCGATGGCCAGTCCAGGCCTGTATTTCACCTTAAAGAAAAAGGCCACCAGGTTCAATCAAGTCGTTTATTGATTAGTACAGCCAGGCCTGGACTGGCCATCGGGAGGCTGTGTGTTCTTCCCACGAGCAGGCAAGTCACACACTACACTCCTGGCATACACACTATATCCCCTACACACACTCTGGATCCCCTATGCACCCACTAGATGCCCAGTATGCAAAAACAAACACTAATTTCCATCCTAAACATACACTCTCTACAACCTCTACACACGCTACATCACCTTCACACATACACAACAGCACCTATGCACACTTTGCTGCATCCGCCATACACAAACTATGCCCCCTATATATATATATTATGGCCCCTATACACACACACACTACAGCTATATACACACGCACAAACACTCTACAGTCCCTAGCCAGATATATTATACCTCTAACAAAACACTACTGAAACCACGATGCAAAAACACTGCACCACAATAACTCTACAAACACAAAATCACACAAGCAGCCTCCAAACACATGCATAGTACTGTTTCCTGTCCCTTTTGTCCTCTGGTATCCAACTTATGGAGACAAGTTACAAGCAAACATAGCACAAGCATAGTTGCCAACTGTCCCGTTTTTGCCGGGACAGTCCGGGCAAGCTGGAGTCTGTCCCGGGCAATTCACCCTCCCGGGACAATCCCGACAACTTGCTGGCCATGTGCTTTTACTATTTGCCCTCGGACTGTAACAGTCACAGCTGAGTCACAGCACAGCTGTAACAGACTGTAACAGTCACAGCAGTCTGTCTGTGTGTATTCAGTGTACTGTGTGTATATACTCAGCAGTCTGCATGTGTGTACTCAGCAGTTTGTGTGTACTCAGCAGTCTGTGTGCACTCAGCAGTCTGTGTGTGTGTGTGTGTGTACTCAGTAGTCTGTGTGCATGTATTCCCCAGTCGGTGTGTGTGTATTCAGCAGTCGGTGTGCGAGTATTTAGCAGTCGATGTGTGCGTATATTTAGCAGTCTGTGTGCATGTATTCAGCAGTCTGTGTGTGCGTGTGTTCAGCAGTCTGTATGTGAATGTGTTCAGCAGTCTGTGTGTATGTATTGTATGTATGTATCTATTGCATTTGTTGGCGGTACCAATAAATATAAATATAAACTTAATTTTTATTGATAATTTAAATTTTTATTACTGTGAGTTGTTGTGTAGGAAGGGCCCCAGTGTTCTGCTTTGCCTGTGGGCCCATATAGTTACATAGTTACATAGTTACATAGCTGAAAAGAGACTTGCGTCCATCAAGTTTAGCCTTCCTCACATATGCTTTTGCTGTTGATCCAAAAGAAGGCAAAAACCCCAGTCTGAAGCGCTTCCAATTTTGCAACAAACTAGGAAAAAATTCCTTCTTGACCCCAAAATAGCAGTCAGATGTCTCCTTGGATCAAGCAGATATTAGCCCACTAATTAGAAATTGTATCCCTGTATGTTATGTTTTTGCAAGTATTTATCCAATTGCAATTTAAACATCTGTATAGACTCTGACAAAACCACCTCTTCAGGCAAAGAATTCCATATCCTTATTGCTCTTACTGTAAAAAAACCTTTTCTTTGCCTTAGATGAAATCTCCTTTCTTCAAGCCTAAATGTGTGACCTTGTGTCCTATGTATAGCCCTGTTTATGAATAGATTTCCAGATAATGGTTTGTACTGGCCCCGAATATATTTGTATAATGTTATCATATCCCCTCTCAGGCGCCGTTTTTCCAAACTGAAGATATTTAAATTTTTTAACCTTTCTTCATAACTAAAATGCTCCATTCCTTTTATCAATTTTGTAGCTCATCTCTGCACTTTTTCTAGTGCCATGATATCCTTCTTTAGAACAGGTGCCCAAAATTGCACAGCATATTCAAGGTGTGGTCTTACCAGCGATTTATAAAGAGGCAAAATTATATTTTCATCTCGAGAATTTATGCCCCTATTTATACATGACAAAACCTTACTGGCCTTAGGCAGATTGACATTGCATATTGCTACCTAATTTGTTGTCTATAACAATTCCCAAATCCTTCTCGTGTGTGGTTATCCCTAGTTCACTACCATTTAGGGTGTAAATTGCTTGTGCATTCTTAACCCCGAAGTGCATAACTTTGCATTTTTCTACGTTAAATTTAATCTGCCATTTTAGTGCCCAGTCCCCCAATCTATCCAAATCCCTCTGCAGCAAGGCCCATAATGCTGTTAAGATGCTACTGCATGTGTGTGTCAGTGAGCTTCTCTGTAGTGAGCCTGTGTGTGTCAGTAAACTTGTCTGTAGTGAGCATGTGTATGTCAGTAAGCATGTATTTAGTGAGCTTGTGCATGTCAGTAAGCATGTATTTAGTGAGCTTGTGTGATCTGTAGTAAGCTTGAGTGTGAGTCAGAGTTTTTTCTGTCAGCGAGCCTATTTGTGTGTATCAGTGAGTTTGTGTTTTGTGTCAGTGAACTTGTCTGTCTTGTAGCAGTGTATCAGTGAGCTTGTGTGTTTACTGTATACTGTATCAGTAAAGAGAGAATTGCAGGGAATTAAGATGGGAATTTCAAACTTTAGGCCGAAATAGTGCAGCTGAAAGGGAGAATTTTTTCAACTCGGCTACTTTGGCCTTAAGTTTAAAATCACCATCTCAATTCCCTGTAATTCTCCCTGTAATCTGCACTATGAGAAGTAGACAGAGATTAATTATGTGGGTTGGACATAGTGGGCGGAGCTTTGTGGCAGTGGGTGTGGTACCTTTTCAAGGTACGGTTGTAATCGATCGCTGTACTGCAAAGTGTCCCTTTAAAATTTTTTTTAAATGTTGGCAACTATGCACAAGCATGTCATTAAATTTGATCTTGATTAAATTAAATGTTGATTGTGAGAGCTGTTCAGCAGGACTGGGCTGCCCTGGACAGGCATAGAATCAACATGCTCACTTTGAGGGCAGGGCATGCTTGTCACTGGAGATGACGCAAACTCCCCCCTTCCCCCTCCCCCCCGCTCTCCCCAGCCCTAGCCCCTTCAGAATGGGCCGCTTTGATTTAAAAAAATGCCCTGGCTGAATTTTGTTTCCAGTCTGGCTCTGAGTACAGCAACCATGACGAGGGTGGGATTTTAAAAAGTATAGTTTACGTAAACCAATTTTAGGAGATTTTTATAAACAGAAAATAGGAACAATGAACAGTATGTGTTCTTAGAGATAGTGAGAGGTTTAATGGTTTAGATTATGCAAATTATCCTTTTTAAGAAATCATAATTATACAGCATGCAAAAAAAAAATAATATTCTCTCTAGTGACTCATCAGCACACATTGCCGTTACCCACACTTTCACTTCTCCTTTAAAGCAACCTCTCCCCTTCCAGATATACTTGTTGCAAAATGTTTCCAAAAGCAGAGGTCCTTGAAACAGATGGCTAACATCAGCCTGTCACTAGTGGAAGATAAAAACAAAAAGAAATAAAAAATTGTCCTGTCCGATAATGACTTACAAGAAACGCACTTACTAAAATGTATATCACACCAGTAATGGGCAGGCTCATTTGAGTGCTGATCATAGATTCAGATCTCTTTATTTCCTGAGTTCTGATCTGATAACATGCAACAAATTATTTTACTTATTATGGTAATTTTATAACATATCACTTAAATCAGGCGTGTCCAACACACAGCCCCCATGCATCCCTGAACCACTGTATTGTGGCCAGGGCCGGCCTTAGGCCTGTAGGCGCCCTGTGCGAAAAATCTTCAAGGCGCCCTACTCTGGTCACTAGCCCTCTTGGTCCACATCCTCCCATTTATGGAAAAGACAAAACTATTATTTCCTGGAAAACCAGAAAAAATAGGTGGGTGGATTGGCGCTACTAATGAAAGATGCAACAACTCCCAAGTGCTATATAATCACCAAAAAAGCACAACGAGCATACATAGGAAACAACAAATTGGATTTAGGGAGGTGCAATCAAAATGAGTGATAAACAGATTATACTTATACTTATATTAGGTGAATCTTGATTTCAACCTAAGATAAAAAAGAAATACATAGCATAATACTGTAACACTTAAAAGCAAATAAAATCGGAGGTAATGGGTCACTCACGATCTGCAGAGCCTTGGAAAGCAGGCTCTAGCTGTAAAAGCGTGTGAATAATAAGCTTATTCAAGCTATCTCCACCGGTTCCTGGTAATCGGGCACTTTTCCACACCATAAAAAACCACAGCGGAATAAATTAAAATAGAAAAGTTTTACTTGATAAAAAGTAGTATAAACAAAGGCACAACGCGTTTCGACCGTAACAGGTCTTCCTCAGGTGCATAATCCATATACTGCATTTGATTCTAATTTATACATACATGTTGATTAAACAATTACAAACATATGTTGATTGGAGGACCATATAAGGCACTTCCGATCAGCCTCCGCCATATTGGGAAGGTCAAAATTTACACAACTTAAAAGAACTCATGCAATCTCCTACAAAACACTTAAACATATCGTTATAAACCCAGTTCCACATCAAATACCACATGGACATTCATATCAACAAAGTACATGTACTTAGCAAGCCCCCAAATCTCCTCGAATTTTTCGTCAGTTCTTTCATCCGGGATTCCAAGATGGCGGTCGGGTATCTTCCGGTTTTTCTGACGTCATGACGTCAGCGTGATTTGACCCAGCGTGTCATGTGATCGGGAATTTCTTCATTTCGCATTGTAGTGTGGGCAAAAAGTCCTCTTTACAGAAAAATTGCCATTATAGAATCTGGCATAAAGTCCACTTGACAAATATGTTTAAAGAAAATTAACTATTAAATAAAATAAATATCAAAGTGTTATTAATCATCTTCCAATATGCATATTTAAAGAGGCCTATCATAAAGAGAAGTTAAAAATACAGAATTTATTATTTATATATTTGAAATTATATAAATACCTTTGTAGTTTTTACGTACCATTGGTGGGATGGAACTAAATTAGAGCTGCCATTTCAAAATCTAAGTTGAGCCCACCCGGAGATAGGGTCTCCAAATTGAAAATCCATCTCATTTCACTACGATTAAGGGCGGACTCAACATGGCCCCCTCTCCAATGGCAATTAATTTTTTGGATGGCATAAAAAGTGAGCCCAGTAGGGTCTCCTCCATGTACATTAAGAAAATGGGAAAAAACATTATGTTTCAGGAAACCTCTCTTTATATTGTATATGTGCTCACGTATCCTTGTCTTAAGACTTCTAGAAGTCCTCCCTACATACTGCAGCCCACAAGGACACGTGAGCACATACACCACACAATCAACATATGTTTGTAATTGTTTAATCAACATGTATGTATAAATTAGAATCAAATGCAGTATATGGATTATGCACCTGAGGAAGACCTGTTACGGTCGAAACGCGTTGTGCCTTTGTTTATACTACTTTTTATCAAGTAAAACTTTTCTATTTTAATTTATTCCGCTGTGGTTTTTTATGGTGTGGAAAAGTGCCCGATTACCAGGAACCGGTGGAGATAGCTTGAATAAGCTTATTATTCACACGCTTTTACAGCTAGAGCCTGCTTTCCAAGGCTCTGCAGATCGTGAGTGACCCATTACCTCCGATTTTATTTGCTTTTAAGTGTTACAGTATTATGCTATGTATTTCTTTTTTTATCTTAGGTTGAAATCAAGATTCACCTAATATAAGTATAAGTATAATCTGTTTATCACTCATTTTGATTGCACCTCCCTAAATCCAATTTGTTGTATCCTCCCATTTATACTTCTAACCATTTAAAACCTGCTTATTAATCCCCCACAAAAAAAATATTAAAAAGCTGTATCAAAATACAAATTTTACATAAGTGCGATATAAATATAGCTCTATATAGGTGTCTCCCATTTGCAATTAAAATGAGAAAATAATAAAGATTTACTCATCTTTTCCCCGCGCATCCCACAATGTCATGGAGGAGACGTTGCCTACCACGCCAATGTCCAATCCAGTGCTTCTCATAGAAGACAAGCAAGTGTTGCACAGGCAGTAAAATGTTCCCATAGGAAATGATTGAATCAATGCTTTTCTATGGGGCTCCTGCATCACGTGACCAAGTTTTACTCAGTCAGTGCAGTGGAAGCACCTCGAGTGGCTCTTATACTGACTTATTTCTGGACTTAACACAGCAATTTAAATATTGCAGTATCTCAAAAACACAGGCCCATGCACTCAAACTACTTCATCTCAATGGTCTTGGTGACAATAGTGTTACTTTAAAGGGACACTCCAGGCACCCAGACCACTTCTGCTCATTGGAGTGGTCTGGGTGCCAACTCCCACTACCCTTAACCCTGCAAGTGTAATTATTGCAGTTTTTTATAAACTGCAATATTTACATTGCAGGGTTAACTCCACCTCTAGTGGCTGTCTATTAGACAGCCACTAGAGGTCACTTCCTGGGTTCTAGCACAGGTTTCCTGTGCTAGAGCGTCGCTGGACGTCCTCACGCTGTGTGAGGACCTCCAGCGTCGCTCAAAATCCCATAGGAAAGCATTGAAATGATTTTTCAATGCTTTCCTATGGGGAGACGTAATGCGCATGCGCGGCATTTCCGCGCATGCGCATTAGGTCTCCTCGGCCGGTGAGCGAGATTAGTCTCGCCCACCGGCCGACGTAATCATTAGGAGGAGCGTCGCGGAGGCGGAGACAGCGGCGAGGGACATCGCCGCTGTCCCAGGTAAGTGACTGAAGGGGTTTTCACCCCTTCAGTAACCGAGGATTGGTGGGTGGGAGGGAGAGGGACCCTCCAGTGCCAGAAAAACTGATCGTTTTTCTGGCACTGGAGTTTCCCTTTAAGTAAAACTACTTAAATTTGTTGTTTAAACTGTAAGAAAAAAAACCTATATAAAACCTATAGCAAATTGTCTATTTAAAAAAACGATGCACAACAACACATACTCACCCTCACTGACACACACAATCACAAGTACACATAGAACCACTGTCAGATGCACTCATGACGCATACAATCAATGACACAAACACTGACGTGCACTCACTGACACAAACACACATAAACTCATTGACAGACATACACTGAGCAAGCATTCACCAACACACACACTCACTGCCACAAGCACTCACTGCTACACACTGTCACAATCATTCACTAACACACATTGACACAATAACTCACTGACACACACACACACACTGAGCAAGCACTCACTAACACACACACTCACTGCCACAAGCACTCACTGACACACACTGTCACAATCATTCACTAACACACATTGACACAAGAACTCACTTCCACAGGCATTCACTGTCACAAGCACTAACTGAAACACAAACACACACTGGCACAGACCCTGGCATAAACACTGTCGCACAGACACTGAGAGTTGTACCTTATGACACACACAGACACTGGCATACAACAGTTTAAAAATGCATATATCCACTGTGTGGTTTACAGAGACATTAGTTTGGCAGATAATACAGGATTGTAATGGTTGGTGCCTGGCAGCACTGACAGAAATGGGGCACTAACAGACAGTTAATAGATATATCAGGTCATAGAGTACTGACCTGCAGCAGCCAATAGCTCCATCCTCAGCCATGCTCCCAGACAGGATTAGCTGATCTACAGGGTGTCACACAGCAGCAGGGGAAGGAAGGCTGTGAGGTGATGGCACTCCTCCGAGGGGAATCTACAGGCAGCACAGAGGCCATAAAGTGGTCAGTGCTGTGAAATGCCAGACTGGCAGCTAAGGACAGAAGGGGGGAGGGGGGGAGGGGGGGGGGGGGAGGTCTGGAGGAGCATGCTTAGTGGATAAGTAAGCAGAGGGGCTGTCAGATTGGAGAGTGAGTGTCTGCTCCCTTACTGACTCCTCCTCCTTAGCTCTGCAGCCACTCACAGCTCCTTTTAAACTGCATGTCTGTCAGGGTACCTGCTGTCTCTACCTCAGAGGAGGTGAGACATTTAGAACTTCGTCCTCCCAGACGAGCTGAATCGCTCGTTCCTCTGAGTCCTCCCGATCGTTTACACGCCGGACGCTCCTGATCCGCCTTCTTTTATGACGCGACTCTAGTAGCCGACGTCATGACGACTGGCCGCTCGACCTATCAATCAGTCCTGAACTCGAATCAGGACTCGTCGGAGGCAGGATCATCTAGTTAGAACCAGGGTATATAACGGGATTCTGTTCATTGATTCATTGCCCTGTCGTGGTTCTAGCTAGTCTAGTCACTCAGCGCTTTCTGTTTATTTGTCTCCTTGGTTTTGACTCGGCTTGTATTTGTCTACTCTGCTTACCTCTATTACTCCTTTTGACCCGGCTTGTCTCTCGCTTACCTGCTCTCTCGTTCCCTCGACCTCGGCTTGTCTCTTGACCATTCTTTGCTTACTCCTTACGTTAGTCCGGCCATTCTAAGGTCCGGTACCCTGTACCTGTTTGTACTCTGCGTGTTGGATCCCTGTCCCGATCCTGACATTACGACAGGGCCATGGATCCTGCAGGTACAAACACTTTGGTCGGTTCTCCTGACTCTAGATTTGAAGCCATGGACCATAGAATGGACCAGATGGCTTTAGCGTTGCAAGCTTTACTGTCTTGTTCTAATAACCAGTCGGAGGAGATGCGCCCTGCTTCCATCTCTCCTGTAGGCTCAGGCCTAGAGGTAGCCACGGTAGGTGCCTCATCTCGTATTACTCCCCCTGTACGTTATGGTGGCTCTCCGGATACGTGTCAAGGTTTTTTAAACCAGATAGGTATTCATTTCGAATTACAACCCCGCTCCTACCCTACTGATAGGGCAAAGGTTGGATTCATAATAACTTTACTCATTGATAAAGCTTTGAGATGGGCTAATCCTCTATGGGAGAATGATAACCCGTTAGTCTATAATTATAATGCCTTTGTTACTGCTTTTAGAAGGACTTTTGATCCCCCAGGTAGAAAGGTTAATGCTGCTAGACTACTGTTACGTCTTAGACAACATAACCAAACTCTGGTCGATTATGCCTTAGAGTTCAGGTCCTTGGCAGCAGAAGTTAAGTGGAATGAACAGGCATATATGGACGTATTTATAAACGGACTATCAGACGAAATCCTAGATGAGATTGCCACAAGAGAGCTTCCTGAAAATTTAGAGGATTTAATTTCTTTTATTTCTAGAATTGATGAACGTTTAAGACAGAGACAGAACACTCGTGAAAAAACCCGTAGACCTTCCCTGAGACTAGCTCCCTCATTCCAGGGACTCTACATCCTGTCACCATTTTGACAGATCACAAGAACTTGTCCTATATTGGGGAGGCCAAGCGCTTGTCCTCCAGGCAGGCTCGTTGGTCCTTATTCCTTACTCATTTTAATTACGTGCTTACTTATAGGCATGGTTCTAAGAATTCTAAGGCCGATGCTTTGTCTCGCCAACATGAACCCTCTACTATATCTGATACGGTTTTGTCCTCTATAGTTCCCAAAAGCAAGATTGTCGCTAACACTAATATCAAGATACACTCTCCATTACTTGCCGAGATCATGAAAGCACAGCATCTGGCTCCTACTCAGGGACCTGGGTCACGGCACTTTGTTCCTCCTGCACTCCAACTGGAACTATTGCAGTGTTTTCATAACAGCAAGGCGGCCGGACATCCGGGCATACGCAAGACGTATTCCTTGATTTCTAAGGATTTCTGGTGGCCTTCATTACGTAAAGATGTTAGGGATTTCGTCGGGGCATGTGAGGTCTGTATGAAGACTAAGCTACCTCATACGCTTCCATGTGGACTCTTGCACCCCTTGGAGATTCCTGAGAGACCGTGGTCCTGTTTGGCTATGGACTTCATTGTCGATTTGCCTGTTTCTAAATAACAGACTGTTATTCTCACCGTGGTCGACAGGTTTACTAAAATGGCTCATTTCGTACCCTTACCTAAACTTCCATCGTCCCCCGAACTAGCTGAGATATTCGCAAGATAAATTTTTCGTTTACACGGTATACCTTCCGAAATTGTCTCTGATAGAGGTTCCCAATTTGTTTCCCGTTTTTGGAAATCTTTTTGTTCTCAATTGGGTATCAAATTGAATTTCTCTTCTGCTTACCATCCCCAGTCTAACGGTGCTGATGAACGCACTAACCAAAAAATTGAACAATATTTGCGTTGCTTTGTTTCCGAACACCAGGACGATTGGGTCGGTCTGATTCCTTGGGCGGAGTTTGCACACAACAATCTCGTTTGTGATTCTACTCGTTCTAGCCCCTTTTTCATGAGGTTTCCCTCTCTCAGGGCTTGCCATCGGTTGATGCTCATGTTGCCAATTTGAGGAAGTTGTGGGATCAGACTCGACAAATCCTCCTTCATAATTCCACGTTGGTCAAACAACACGCAGACAAACGTAGAAGTCCCGCTCCGTTTTTTGTTCCGGGGGACAGGGTATGGTTGAGTACCAGGAACATTCGCTTGAAGGTTCCTTCTATGAAATTTGCGCCTCGTTACATTGGGCCTTACAGGGTGCTGACTTGTATTAACCAAGTGGCGTATCGCCTTGCTCTTCCGCCTAGCTTGCACATTCCTAACTCCTTTCACGTGTCCTTGTTAAAACCTCTGGTTTGTAACAGGTTTTCTACCAATACGTCCTCTCCTCGATCTGTTCAGGTTGAGGGCCAGGAGGAGTATGAGATCAACTCCATCCTCGATTCCCGAATTTCTCGGGGGAAGTTACAGTATCTTGTGGACTGGAAGGGATATGGTCCTGAGGAGAGGTCTTGGGTGGTCCAGGAGGAGGTGCACGCTCCTCGCCTGCGCAGGGCTTTTCATTCCCGTTTTCCGTCCCGTCCCGGTTCCTTCCGCCCGGTGGGCGTTTCTGAGAGGGGGGTACTGTCAGGGTACCTGCTGTCTCTACCTCAGAGGAGGTGAGACATTTAGAACTTCGTCCTCCCAGACGAGCTGAATCGCTCGTTCCTCTGAGTCCTCCCGATCGTTTGCACGCCGGACGCTCCTGATCCGCCTTCTTTTATGACGCGGCTCTAGTAGCCGATGTCATGATGACTGGCCGCTCGACCTATCAATCAGTCCTGAACTCGAATCAGGACTCGTCGGAGGCAGGATCATCTAGTTAGAACCAGGGTATATAACGGGATTCTGTTCATTGATTCATTGCCCTGTCGTGGTTCTAGCTAGTCTAGTCACTCAGCGCTTTCTGTTTATTTGTCTCCTTGGTTTTGACTCGGCTTGTATTTGTCTACTCTGCTTACCTCTATTACTCCTTTTGACCCGGCTTGTCTCTCGCTTACCTGCTCTCTCGTTCCCTCGACCTCGGCTTGTCTCTTGACCATTCTTTGCTTACTCCTTACGTTAGTCCGGCCATTCTAAGGTCCGGTATACGTACCCTGTACCTGTTTGTACTCTGCGTGTTGGATCCCTGTCCCGATCCTGACAATGTCTCAGGAGCTGGGAGTTCACGGAAGCCAGGAATGCCTGTGATCTGTGTGCTGCCTGGTTACTCCCCCACGGCTCTCCTCTATATTAACCTCCAAAATGCCGCAGAGACTGCAAGGGAAGGATTAACAAGCCCTAGTGTCCAAGCATGTGAGAGCTGTGTTGGCTGCCCGGCGCCCCTGTTGCCATGGCGCCCTGTGCGGCCGCACAGCTCGTACACCCCAAAGGCCGGCCCTGATTGTGGCCCAGTTGCCGCAAAGTCTGCTGGACGGCGAGGGAGGCAGAGAGCCCATTGCAGTGAGTCGGCATCTGGGCTATGATGTCATCCCGGCATCGCTATCACTACTGGGTTGTGAGGGGCCTGTGCAGGAAGAACACAGTGATCCCATCGCAGCAGCAACCAATGGCCACCAAGGAGAGGATCCACTCCAGCCCTCCCAGACCAAGATAGGGAGGCTGTGGGGACCTCTTAATTAGTAAATGCGTGTTTGTTTGTGTATGCATGTGATTTTTCTGTGTGTATGCCAGTTACTATGTGTGACTGTGGGGGTCTGTGATTGTATTTGTGTATGTCTGTGATTATGTGATTATGTCTGTGATTGTGTGTATACGTCTGTGATTGTATATGTGCGTGTGTGTCTATGATTATATTTGTACATGTGTGGGCCTGTGATTGTGTTTGTGTATGCCTGTGATTATGTCTGTGTGTATGTCTGTGTGTGTGTGTATAGGTCTGTGATTGTATGTGTGTGTGTCTGTGATTGTATGTGTACATAAGCTTGGTTCTACTAGCACTATCTTTAGACAGAGCAGGGAGGGTCAGGAACAGTGTCAATTGTTCACACAGGCAGGTTGGATTGGAACAGTCAACTCAACATTTACATTTAAAAAAGCAGGGCAATAAAAAAAAGAAACACATAAAAAAAGAAAAGCTCATCTGCGCTAGCTGCTATTGCCGGTTCCACTTACTCTCACATTGATTCATTGATTTGGAATTGCTTTCCTTCAGTGCTTCTGTGCCACTGCTTGAGCTTTGTAAATTGCAAGGTTCTTCACTTGGTCATATAGTCAGCATGTGGCTACAGTTTACTGCACAAGTGAACCTTGCCTACATAGAAACAAAGAATGTGATGGCAGATAAGAACCATTCGGCCTGGGACCTGGGGGCAGGGGACAATCAAAGAGCCCTATATTAGGCAAATTTAATTTAAATGATTTTCCCCTCGAACTCAGACAACCTATCTCAGTCCGAGGGATTAACAGGACACTCAAGTCACCAGAACAACTACAGCTTATTGATATTGTTCTGGTGAGTAGAATCATTACCTTCAGGCTTTTTGCTGTAAACACAGTCTTTTCAGAGAAAATGCAGTGTTTACATTACAGCATAGGGATAACTTCACTGGCCACTCCTCAGATGGCTGTTAGAGATCCTTCCTGGATCATGGCTGTCTCAAATGCATCCAGACACTGAACTTTCCTCATAGAGATTCATTGATTCAATTAATCTCTATGAGGAGATGCAGATTGGCCAGGGCAGTGTTTGAATCATGCTGGCTCTGCCCCTGATCTGCCTCTTTGTCAGTCTCAGCCAATCCTATGGGGAAGCATTGTGATTGGATCTGGCCACCTCTTCTGATGATGTCAGCAGACAGCTTGT